>NW_008708943.1:2396381-2424128 GCF_000327385.1 Lottia gigantea
AATTCGAGTTGAGCAAGATATTTGTGCTCACTCAGGTCCGATTTAAATCATGTATATTAACCTTGATTTACACTCCCATACACGATCTGACAACATATAATCATAGACCCAGAGTTATTTTTCTTTTCACTAAAGGTAAATTAATTATAATCAAAATTTAAGAAAAAATTAATAATAAGATAACAATTTATCATTGAGAATGAGAAGGCATTTGGTATGACTAGAAACAGGCTTTTTATACTTAATTCTCTCTCATAATAGATAAAAAAAATGGAACTAGAATTCTACTAGAATTTACATTTTAATCACATGACGTTAATATAATTCTAACTTCGGGAAACTGTCGACGTAATCTGGTTTCTAGTCAGCCACTATCAAAAATGAAGTGCAGAGATCCAATTCTTTATCGACCATCCTTCCAACCGATTAATATCACTGATTAATACTCCAAACTGAATCTGTTCCTCCGCCCAAAGAACATCTTTGTATAAGCAATATCATTTTCCACTTGCACCATTTCTGGTTCAAAATGGATGGGTTGTGTTTGTTTTTCATAACATCTGTATAACTATACGTCTTTAAGTGGGGTCTTGGATTTAAGTTGAATCGCGAAACAGGATTAGTGATAATGGAATGCCACCATTTCAAGTAAATAGATATATTATAATCTACAAACAATTTCTAAATCTTTTAATCATTAGCTTTTAATCAGATCTGAAGGTAACCAAAGGTAAAAGTCGTCCACTTGAATTCGACCTTTATTTAAAGATCACTTGAAAGCTACTTATAGTCTTTTCTTGTTAAATAGGTGGAGATCGGTGTTAACTTTCTTTTATAATATGTGACAGAAATGTGATAAGCATATCTGTGTTTATAAGTTAATATCTGCATTGCGGCAACTTCAAAGGACATTTTAGGTGAGATGTAAGGGGTTATTTTCTGATAAAATTTAGTTAAAAAAATGAAGAATGTTAATAATGATATTTATGAAAATTGTCGAGAACTCTAGTTTGAGTGTGTTGACTTCCTTCCCTGGCCTATACCTACGATGGCAGGTAAAAGTCTTTGATGTTACCGCCAGGTGAGATAAAAGTGGTGAAATCTATGGTATTATCTTTATTCAATAAATACTGTTTATTTTACAGATAATCTTGGTAAACATAGTTCAGATTAGCTGATGGGTTATTTGGCTACTTAATAATTTTGCTACATATTATCTTCAATTCAGGTGTACACCATTAAATACTATTTATTAATACCTGCGGTAGATTCAAACATTACAGTACAGGCTTTTTGTTACAAACATTAAATAATTAGGAAAAATGGTCAACAGAATATATTCAATATCGTTTTCGTGATATCACTCACTATAATAAATCCACAATATGTCTCAGTTTAAACTTTTGGATATCGAAAATATTTCATTCACCATTAAGTGTATATTATGTTGATTCCCTTCGTGAATCATTGCGTCATCAAGGCTAGAGAAACCTAGTTGAAACGTCACCTTTAATAAAAAAAATTGTATTATTCATATTGTGACAATTCACACTAATGACATAATGCCATTTAAAGAATATCATTTAGTCAGTTCGACGATATCAGGGTTTTCGTAAGGATTGAACAATGTCGTTCAGACCTCAATTATAACATTTATTACCAGGTTATTTTTTTGGAACCAGTGTTAATTTTACTATTGAAAAGGTGTTGTTTTCATACTTCATGTAGTAGCTTATGGTAAAAACTTTTGCTCAACCTACTTTGCCTATAAAAAACATCATTCTCACTATGTCAAGCTATTACGACTACTTGTATCACGGAATATTGTAACTAGACCGATTTGATTGGATTGTAAGCTAGCGAATACAGCCAATCAGAGCTCTCGTCAGAAAGGCTGAACACAAAGCCATAAAATTTACAGCCTTTCTGTCGAGGGCTCTGATAGGTTGTATCCGCTGGTGTACAATCCAATTAAATCGCTGCATTCTGTGATACAAGAATAGTGGCTGTTGCAGTCAAGGTATAAGTACGAAGTTCGTAATAGCTTCACATTGTGAAAATGAAAAAAACATATACTAAACAGTAGTTTCAGTGAAACTTTATTCTTGTATTTATGAGGTTCCACATTGAATCCACTGAAATCTGATTCTCTTACAGATGAATGATAAATCAAAGATAGGAATCAGAGTCTTTAATCTTGTAACCAGAAATAGACACTTGTTTAACACTTGACAAAACTCTTTAATGGTTAAAGATTCCATTTAACACTTGTTATAACACTCAGTCTGAACACATTGCTCCAGAATACAATCTCCTACAATCTAACCTCTTATTGTCTTTGATTGAAACGACCCAAGGGAGTGATTAGGCGGAAGTAAAGAGTACTAGTTGTAATTGCCATTTTAACTGGGCGTTATGGCTAATATTGCCCTCTCGTGATTTGTTTCTAGTTTAAATGACATCTTTGATTAGTTCCAGTACAATATCATCTTTCATTATTACATGCTACTTTATTTTCCATCAATTTTCTAAACTCCCAATTACTCTCTTGATCTTCTGATATCCAGTGAAACGATTTACCATCTGATTGATAAATTCCGACAGGATTATTGACTTCTTTCACAATTCTTTTCAGAACTAGGTCGCGAGTGAGGGAGGCATGGCTAGATTCAAAGATCTTTGATCTTAATAGGTACAAATTGTATATCCGACTACGAACTAAAGAATAATTTCAGTCTTTCAATGAAATCTCTCCAGAAGTAAAAATTCCATGAATTCTTTTCAGTAAAATGTTTTCTATTTAAACTTAAATATGAAATCCTTAGTATCTACTTGTGAACTAGGCCAGTGCTTCTATAGGAGAATATCTACTATCACCAAATACAGCTCTATTGCTTATTTCATTTAATGACCAGTTGGCTGCGAACGTGTCGTGCTTTGAATCCCCTACCAAGACAAGACCATTCCTGAGTCCAGGACAAATGCTTTAGTTGATCAGTTGTCCAAGCAAATATTGAAATCTCTTAGTTAAGGTCTATACACTTTGTCCTTAACCTAGAAGTCCATTATTAGTATATAAATGTAGATTGTTGAAAGTGTTATAAAGCTATGTAATATAATGATATATCGCCCAGATAAACCATTCAATGATCAATAATACTTTACATATTAGATGTAAGTTCATTCTTATAGATAAAACTAATAAAAGCCTCATAAAGTTTCATTTACTTAATTTTCAAGCGAAACGAGGCTATCATTAAATTAGTTTATCATTCGAGGGGACACTAATAAACTAATCACAACGTCATCACTACAACTGGTGATGTAATGTACACAATAAGTGCTTGTATTAGATACAATATGTTATATACATAATATATCAATAAACCAAATCGGCAAGCTTTGATCTTCCATCCCGAGCTCATTTGATACATGACTACGTCTCGTTGACTTGTTAATCAAGTGAAAAAATCCGATGTCCATTTTACATCCATATCTATATCACCGTCCTATTATTATTTAATTGGTTTTGCCTAATTGTTCGTATTTATCTTACATTTAAATTGACCATTACGTCACACCGCCAGGGGGGCAGATAGATCTGGGATCTCGAAGAACGAGAATATACAGACCTTCCCAGAAACATTTGTCAAATTGATTTCAGCTAAATGAGAATTAATCCCTCGCCATCTCAATCAGCAGGTTTTATAAGAAAAGAATTTGTTTGATCCATTCAACTCTAAAATAACATTGATGAGATTTTACGAGGCATCATGGGGGCGGCCATATTGGTTGAGAGGGAATTCCCGCGTTAAATAAGAGTGGGGGAGTTTATTGGTCTGTTTGAGGTAGGGAAACCCCACTGATCATCAACTGAATACACAACATCAAACTATTAAATTTTGAGAGAAAACATTTGAAAACAAATCAAGCGATATTAATGATCTTAAACTCCAGATTATTGCCAATATCAATAAAACATCTGTGTGGTCCAAACTTTCTCGTTTATTGTAGAATTTTATGGATTCGACCTATTCTGGGGCAAACTCACAAATATATCGTCACTTGATAGAATACTTTGACCAATGGGTTTTCAAAAACTTTAGACAACACTCTAAAATCAAACAGAATTTGAATCAACAAATCCTACTCTGTATGCAACAAGAAGTCCAAGAAAAAAATCTTTAAAAAGTTAAAACATTAATAATGGTAACCATGCATGATGTCTTGGAAGTTAAAAATCCCTTAACAATTTAACAATGGTAGGCTATCTAGTGCAGTATACTTGGTATCCTTAGAAGATAATTGCTGATTTGGCTAGTTAACTAGTTATATTATATTTGATTAAACATATCACATCATTTATTCATAAAGTCATATTATATTACAATATGGTACTTCAATTCGTGCGATCGAGAGATACTAATAAGTGGATAAGTAATCCATAAACACGACATAACAATTCCTTAATAACATATCAATTATTTAAAACAAACTGTTAATAAATTCTTATTGGTTAATTATTCTTAAACAATTCCTTATTATCAACATTGTTAAATGCGATATGAGGATATTCTATTCTTTCCTTGAGGTTTATATATTTTGCACTTGGTCGCGTCTTAGTGTTCAAGTAAAAAAAATAAAGTAGAAAGTTCTTTTTTTTTTTTACGTAAATAGGAAGCATTTCTAAGTTATCCAATTTCCATGTCGACTAATAAGAAGCGAAGAATATGAAACTGAAAGCTGATACTGTTTCAAGTTCAAGGATATAACGTAAAAATTCGACAAAGTCGTTATTTTGAAAACAATAAAGAAAAACTATAAGAAAGGCAACCCTCAACTTCTTTAATCGTTAGACATTGGTCCTAAGTATATGCAACCATTGTGCATTTATCATTATTACCATAGAATAAATAAAATACACTTTTTGTGCTAATTGTTTCGAATCTGAAAAAAAAGAATGCCGAGAAAGTGGGTATGAAGTGTCATTGATTTGCACCATGAACCAAAACATTTTCCATGCTCAACTAAAAAACGTTATTACTTCGTGGCCCGAAGTCTATGTTCTGAGCATTGCATGAGCATGTTCGAACATGACCAAGTTTTGTCAATTTAAATTTTTAAATTTAATCTTAGCTTTAATCATTTCCACAAAATGTATTATCAGTTAATATTCATCTCATGATATAGTCTTTTCACCTTACATACCTTTCCATCAAGTACAAGGTCCGTTTCTTGAATAGTTGATTATGGTTTTGGTTAGAGGGCAGTATGCAAATTACAGGTGCGATAAATGATCGAATTAATTGATTACTGAATAAATGTCATTGTTTTATCTATAGGACATTATGGATAATTATTACCCATCAATCAAATATACTTATTCTTTATCAACTTCAAAAACCGTGGGAAATTATATATTTTGGAGTATTTCGATGGAAAACACAGTTGCGATTAGTGGTCGAAGAAGATTGGGGACGCATTGAACACAGGTTGAAATAGGTAAGTTGCCTTGATATTGCATTTTTAACATGCTATTTTGTGCAGGGCAATACTTGTACAATATTTATTGGATGACTTTCATATTTTCAGTGTTGGACAACGACATCTTGAAGTAAATCTGTGAGAATTTTGAGAGAGATCAGTTCACCAACAGCTGAGGTACTACCTGTCGAACTTTGTGAGGTTTTTTTTTTTGGACACCCGATATAATATATGCAATGTTGTTGTTCTATATTTCTATTCAATCTTAGCTCGACAACTTAACTGACAATTTTCTAAATGACTATACATAAAACACATTATTTTCTTCATCGTAATTAATTTCCTAGTAAAGAAAAAATTATTCACGGAAATATCAATGAAAAAAACATTCTAGTGGCAAAAAGCAACGAAATCAGATGAAAATAATTAACAGCTCGACAAACCATCGTGTGACGTCAATTTGTCGAGTTATCAAGCATGATTCTCGAGTTACCAGATCGAATTCTGTGTAACCATTTTGCGAGAATAAAGTCATTAGGTTTAACGTCCGAAACCAACTTTTAAAAAGTCATATGGCTACACACAAATGACATTTTTATCAATTTTTTGTCGCCTCACCTTTATTTCATAGGTACTTTAACACAAACCGAAAATCAAATTTCTACGCAACATTTATATGAAATCAACATTCAACCAGTCTTTATTTTATTTCTTAGTTTTATTTCATTCGTTAATTGGAAGTCAGTAAACCGCACGAGATCTCGTGGATTGATACAACCTATCAGCTCTTCAAACGAGGAGGATATAAAACTGAAACTCGATCAGTCTTGACAATCCAGACTCGATTCTATTGGGTGAACACCTTCGTTCTGATATTCCTGGATAACCGTATCTAGAAGTCAATTTGGAGTGTAAAAGTAGTCACAATCAGGGGTAAATTGATCAAAACTTATTAATCTACTCAATAATACAGATATATAGTATACATATTTATTGATATGATATTCTAGCCAATATGGCGACTTGTTTACCACTTTTACAAATTTTATAGGCAACCATATCGTGAGAGCCAACAGCTGTATATGTTATATATTCAATTTGTAATCAATTTTCGTATTTACATTTTAAGTCAAATGTTGTATTTTCGTTAATCAAATTTAAATTCTATCTGTATGGTCCATCGTCTATATAAAAAACCACATACCGAGCCACATCTGTTTCACAACAATGCTATCAAAATATATATCATTCCAATTGGATATTAGTCCAGAAATTTCTTTTAGTTGAAATTTCAAATACATAAACACTAATTAATGAGAAATATCAATATTTTGGACAAAATTTCAACGGCAAAACATGTCGCTTGTCAGCAATGTTTTTATATGGTTTCTACACTTTTCAACGTTACGAAAACTGGGCAAATAAAGCAAATATAAATAATTCTCATTAGTAGATAAATTATTAACAAATTCCCCAAAGTATTGAATTGCTCGAATACTTATTTTTGATCATGCTTCTTCCAATTATTGTGTCAATAAAGCCAATCTTTTTCTGGGTCGGTTTCTAGACTCCCCAGACCTTCAAGTAAATTGACAAAAATGAAGGTTTGAGTCATATGAGCTAAAGGGGGAGGGGGGTGGCGGGGGCAAAGGTGGAAAGCTTTAATTAGGTTCCCCCCCCCCCCCGCCCCCCCGCCCCCCCGCCGCCTCTCGAACGTATATCTGGCTCAGCCACTGGATTCGAGACACTTATAAATCAAGGAACAATCATTCTTCTGAATAATATAGATAAAATTTTTGTGTATGTCGGTAAGTCCGAAGAGTTTACAAACAATCAGATCTTTTGTAATAAAGGCGCATACAATCGGCTTGTTTTCTGTCTGAGAGTTCAATGCTACCCCAAGGATGAAAGTCCAACCATTGGTTTGTAGGCTAGAATTCGTTTAATATCTGCTGTTCATTTTAATGTTGAATAATTGAAATATTAAGATAAAATTATACAATTTTGTCGAATTTATTTTATCAAGATGTAGACAAACCTGACGTAGAATTTTTATTTTAATAAATGATACATGTAATGTCAAATAACTAATGTACCTTGTTGATGATATGAAATCTCCAACCAAATTCGGATTTTAGATTTTCATTAAAGTTTTCAATTTATCGAACCGTAGAAATTGACAAACATTTTTATCAAATAACTTATTACCGTCCACATGACATGTATATTTTTATAGTAAAATGTATAATGCCAAACTTCATTGATTCCTACGAAATTTGAATTAAAAAATACAATTGGAAAATAAAACAAATATTCTTTAGAAAAAGAAACAAAATACACCATTCAATAAAGTAGGCAATGAAAATTTGATAAAAGGATTTTGAAATTGTGTAAAATCTGTTATTTTCAGCAAAAGAAATCTTTGACCTATAAGGAACTGTAAAGAGTAAACCCCGTTTACATGTAATTTCTACATTGGTCAATATTTCAAGAAATTATTGTCTAGAAGATTTGTTATCTATATGATGGCCATACAGCAAAATGGTGGATTTCGGTATACCTAAAACACACCGGTTAACAATTCATTAAGATAGCACTGATGAAATCACAAAAGTTCCGTTGGATTGCAGAAGATTGTACGATTACTTTATGAAAACTTCGACCTTTCCTGTTTCCTAAAAACAAATTGATTAGATCTATCATGCCATGGTACACGTAGAAAAGTCGTGAATGCCGTTGGCCTTTGAGTTATAACCCAGTTCACTTACCTATAAATTGAAATAATGAATGTCAAGTCATAAACAAAATGAAGCACGTTTGATTCCAAATTTGGCGTCGAAGTAAACAAAAAATCAACTTAAATTCAACTTATTCAACATAAATTCCACGTTAATAATTTAATTTGGAAAGCAAGTCTTTGTTCCCACGGTATAAAAATTTAGAAATCTTCCATTTATCATATTCAATCATGATATATAATGTTAATTACTCGTTAATATCGTTGATATTTTGATGTATTATAGGCCTAGCTACTAAAAACCAATCAGTACCACTATTATTGTTTTAAGTCCGTTTACATCAAAAGTATAATTGAACTTTTTACTATCGTGTTATCGAATTTAAATTGTTTTCTACCGAAGTTGCGTTCAAATGACGTTGTTCTAGCCAACCACAGCGTGTTATGTATATAGCGAGTTTTTTTTATATATATTTCCACGATAAATGGTTAACTCATAGATTTTAGCCAATTTATAGATTTATTTATCAAAAACAAAACAATAATTTGGATCCAGCTAAACTGTTCAATGTGAAGAACACATTAGCCTATGCCAATAAGCCTATTTGAGACTGTCGTGGATAGAGAAATTACATCTCTATCTGTTCAGTGTTCTTTTGAAAAATCTTTAAGGCACTTATATACTGAAAGTTTTCTATTAAATAATATTACTTGGATACTCTATAAATGACTAAAGTTACCTGGCGTTTCAACATTATACTATGTATTCGACGACCTTTTATGTACTAAACTTTCTTGATTAGTTTCCTAACAAGGGAAAGTCGAGACTATATGGAATTATTGATCTGCACTCTCTGCGTGCTCTTTGTGCACTGACTTGTATTATATTTTTCGAATGAAATATAATTTTGAATTATCATAAAATGATATATGATTTTAATTCGTGTGTTCTGAGGATATTTAGCTTTTTGTACAATTTTTGTTAATGCAAAATGCAAAAGAAAAATGGCAAGAGGCAGTCGTGTTCAAATTATTATGACAAATTAGTTATTTTTTTTATTTATTAATAACTGTATGTAAACAAGTAGTTATTCATAATTTTATTTTAAAAAGATTACTATAACTTTCGTATTGGAAAGAAGATATAAAATTGATAAATAGCGCGGACTTCACAGTGAGCACTAATTCTCCAATTAACTACTGTTATTATTTGTCGAATATCTAAAATCAAATATATTAAGCAAGTATCTCAAATAAGCGAATGCTAACCTTGCTGTTTCTTGGAAATTTGCCCGAGGTTGCGGCCGTGTCAGGATAATTTCAGTGACAATATTTTCAAATCAAGTTCGCCAATTATCGTGTCATTGTTTCAACGTTGTGACATAATAATCTTATAATTAATATAAAACAATATCTTACAATGTTTTAAACATTGATTAACTTAAAATAATTAAAATACATCTCGGGAGCATGTCAACAATTATTTTGTCAGAAACGACAACTTTCTTCAATGTTTTACAATGTTGCCGTATTTTCGTTTATTAATGTTTTTAAACAACCAATTATGTATCATTATCTTGTATATATTTGGTCAATAAATTAGTCATTTAGTTACATAGTTTGAAGAAATTCGGTCTGTCGTTTCTTGTTGTTTCGTGTGACCTAAGGCTCAATGATCTTGGACAAGAGCTGTAGTATTGTATTTGTAACACTCATTACCAACCAATTACAGAGTTAAAAACGTGTTTGGAAAAATGAAGAACATCGAGTAACCTGGGCATATTATCAATGTCCGATTCAAGAAAAAAGTTTCGACGGCCGATATTGTGATGTAACTCAGTTATATGGTCCCTTTGTATTTATAGGCAAACCAGAAGTTTAATTTTTGATTTCAAAAGTATCACAGACAAATGAAAATGGTTAAGTCAAACTTTTCTTCTTTCTAAATTTCATGCTTTTAATCAATTAGTTTTACAACAAGTGAAATAGAAAGAAATGCATTTATAACATACAAAGTTGAATAAAACAGTATAAGGAAAGTGGAAAGAGATGAAAGTCATTTAAAGTTTTAAATTATTCAAAAGTAGAATCAATAGGGCATGATCAGTAACCAAATATTGCCTCGAGGTCACTTGTAAAAAAACACTCGATATCCTCTGATCGGATTAAGATTATCATAGATACTGATCTGTGAGATTAAAGACCAAGGGGCGAAAAATCCTACCGATAATCATTGATCAAGGCTGGAAGAGGAGGGTACACTAAGATGGCGTCAAGTGTTGGTTGATAGAGGACAATGCTGTATAGAGGTAGGATTAACATTAAAATGGCATTTTTTGAATTATAATTTGATCCTTCAATTGGATCAACGAATAAAAACAAAAGATGTTGAACGAATTCAAACCCAACCACCACATTATACACTGCTTTTAATGATGGTTAATACTTGGCGATGTTTCTTTAGGTTGAAGTAGGTTCCAGCGGAAAATAGAATACACCTTCAAAATATGAAAGATCAGAGAAAGCAACATATATTCTCCGACATGAAAAACATTGAAAAAGGGGAGGGGAATATTGCAGTGAATAAAGGATCATGAAAGGGACAAGGGAAAGAAAAAGGTGGAAAACCCTTGTTGTAAACAGATGATTATTCTAGTCACAGAAATTTTAACATATCAACTTTCATATTATAAGTGAATAATGTTAAACCTTTGACACTGCCTTCTGTTGAATAGTAACATGTTACCTTTCCACAACCCTAACCTCCAGTACCTTCTGTTGAATAGTAACATGTTACCTTCCAACACCCTAACCTCCAGTACCTTCTGTTGAATAGTAACATGTTACCTTCCAACACCCTAACCTCCAGTACCTTCTGTTGAAAAGTAACATGTTACCTTCCAACACCCTAACCTCCAGTACCTTCTGTTGAAAAGTAACATGTTACCTTCCAACACCCTAACCTCCAGTGCTTTCTGTTGAAAAGTAACATGTTACCCTCTAACCACTCTAACCTTCAGTGCATTCTATTGAATAGTAACATGTTACCTTTCCACAACCCTAACCTCCAGTCACAGACAACAGAATAGATGGAGTAAACAAAACATGAATTATTTTATCATCTCATCTTAATCCATCATCCACGATAAACAAACAACTAGGTTTATTGTTTTTATTTTAATCTATTTATTGGTAGCCTACAGGTAAATTGTTTGATGTTTGCCGACAACAGGTAGCAAGAATGATGTGTTAATCTAAGGTAAAATAATTACAGTCTTGATCTGTATTCATATATTGATACTGATTTTAAACAACTTTATTTTTGAGATAGAAACACATTGCCCCTAGACGTTTCCTGGAATCAATTTATGCACACATAGAATTGGCAGAAGAAATTCTTAAAATTGTATTCTGGTGGAAACTATTGTTTTATTAATTCTACACATTTTTCACTTCACGAATGAAAACCCTGAAAACACAAACTTGAAAAAAGAAAAAGAACCAAATTCTCTTTAGCTTTCTACCAAGATACCAATGAAAATCCTCATTAGAAAAATAAAAACACACTCCCAAAGAGACTAAAAGTAAAATTAGATCCTGTCTGCACAATATTCGCCATGAAAATCTTCAAAGAACTCTCCTCAAATGTTTTGTAAAATATAAGATTAGACTCAAATTCTGCACAATATGGAAATCTTCAAAACTGTGCTAAATTTGTATCTGTATATGACTTGAAAACTCTCTTTAAGTGTTTTTTAAAATGTAGAATTAGAATCGAATTCTGCACAAAATTCGACATTTTACCAATAAAAAACAAAAAATATCTAACTTTTAACAGGTATATTACAAAAGATGTCAATCTCTGTTTAATTGAATTAATTAAGATTAATTTTCGACGGAAAAAAAATTGGGAAGTAACAGGTATGCATAATTATTGAATAGAAAATTAAAGATAGTCGCCATATTGAAATGGAATTGAATGCAGAAATCAAGATGGCGACCATCTTGTCAATGAGTGAATAATTTGGGCTGGGAAATAAACACCTTAAAGTGACGGGAATAAAAGACAGTTAATTTATACCTGCATCTCAAACTCACATTTTTTATATTTCTTCCATTATTCACATTTCAACACATATTAAATTAATTTTAAAACTGTCAAAAATATGCATTTATCTCTCAAAATATGAAATGTTTGTAAAGACTGAAAATCAGGTATTTTACACTTCCTTTATCACAGGTTTCTAAATTGAATTCACACAAATCTTCAGGTACCCGCTTTTGAGGTAAAAATTTATTCACTTTTATTTCTGTTTAATTTGATATTTTTGGTACGTTTAGAAAACTCTATTCAATTAATTTAAATTATGGATTTTCTCGAGTGGCTGTGTGTTTTATATTTCATTTTCTCCCCTCATTACGCGTGATCATTCACCAGCTTCAACAGCAAGTGTTTTGTACGAGCTAAACTTTACCTGTTTCAGTGCATTTCTAATTCCTTCTATATAGAGGCGGTTTACTGCTGTTTGTAATGGTAAAAATGAAATAGAAATGGATGATCTTTCCGATTCTATGCTTTGTACATAATTTTAAGACGTTAAATTTTCTTATTCCATATTTTCAGGTGGAAGCTCTAGATTAACAAACTTAACAAATTAAATGGGTTCGTCGGAAGAAAATAGAATTCCTCTTGTGGATTCGGAATAGTGACGTCACTATGCTCTACATTGTTGACATAAAAACTAGAGTATCGTGACATTGTTTACCATGTGTCAAAAAAACAATTTATTTGAACCTTAGATTTTTTCCCATTTTGGCGGATGACATCCAGTCCTACAATCATTAACTATATATAAAATTGGTCATGTATATACTAATATTACTTACTAAACATCTATTTTTGAAATAATAATATTGAATATTTCTGAAAAGTCTGTGGTTTCAAATCTGCTGAAATAGTTAATTGTACTGTGAAAGTGTAAAACCTACTTGGAAAAAGCACTTAAGGGGAGGTTGATTAGAGTCTTGAATATATTTAAAACGTCTTCAGAAATAACAGTAGTGCGAAAATCGCCTAATTCATTCAAAAAATCTTAAACTAGGAATTCTATAGATGTCTTTTCTATATATGGCAGTGTCTCAAAAAAAGACGACTCGTCTTTTTAACTTTCAAACGCGGATTATTCTGGACACACATGGCTCAAATTTCGACGGTGAGCTGTGAACGCTATTACCATTACATGGCTTTGCTAAAAAAAAATCACATTTCTGACACTAAGGTACGATTGGTAAAAAAGAACTGTCCCATTAACACGAAGATTATATAGAGAAAACTGAAAAAAAACTATAGGAAAAAGCTATTGAAGATCCTTGATGAAATCGAAGAAGAAGAATAATTTCATGTATATAAACAATACCGAAGTTCAACACCCTGAACTTAATGCATTGTATATTTGAATTGTTTGTTTATAATTATCTTAAATCTTTCCAGAAGCAATTAATGCTGAAATCCATAGTCTCTACTTGTGTCCTAGGCCAGTGCTTCTATAATTTCAAAAATCATATACCATCATTATCAAAGATTAAACAATATTATATGCATCATAAAAGCCCTAACCCTATCTCATAACCGTGTATTTCGGCATGTTTTAACTTAATTTTACAAATGACAAAATTTACACCCCATATAAAATCATTGGTTGGGATTAACCAAAGACGACAAGGAATTAACAAGTTTAATCTAACTAACAGATGTACTATATTGTTACTCTTACTTAATTATTTTATAAGTTCTTCTTGATATTCATTAATAACTCCTCCTAATTCCACATCAAAGGCACCGCCTCATTAGTAAATTATTTAATTAATAATAATTTGATGGTGTGTTAAGGCAGTAAAGAGGAATTAAACAGTTGTGGCAGTGTACCATATTGGACGTACAATTTATCTGTATCAGAGCTACTGATCCAAGATGGCGATTCTCTTTGAACACCCAGGAACCATATGGGTTCAGAAAAAAACTTGTTGGTTATCCAAGATTCCTCGATCTTTTCCTGCTGAGAGAAATATCGAAATAGTTTCTAATTTCTAACCTAGTTATGAGATTTTTGCCCGAAAAACTTGCTTTCGGGGCCGTAAAGGAATAACATAACCCAGACAACACAGAAACACAAGTCAGACAACACAGTAGCACAATTCAGACAACACAGTAACACAATTCAGACAACACAATAAAGTCAGCCTAACAGTCACATAAGCCAGCCAACACAGTAGGACAGGTCAAAAACAGTAACACAATTCAGGCACTCAGTAACAAAAGTTGTAACACAAGACAAAAGTTAAAAAAACATTAATAAGAATTAAAAAAAAACATTAATACAAGTCAATGAAGAAAAATGTTTCTTAAAACTACAGAACATGGCCGAAATTACAGACCATGGCAAAGAAACAGATTATGGATACGCATTAAAAAGTAAAAATAGCAGAATTGGAAATCCTCTATATTTATAAGCAAGATTTCAAAAGAATGATATAGGTTCTGGTACGATTAATTCTGGGTTAAATTTTTAACAAACTCATTGGTTAAATATTGTTTTACGGACAGAAATCTCAACACATAATTTGTAGACACAATTCCAATTTACAATGTAAATTTGTGAATGCGGATGGTCATTTATTTACGTCCAGTCTAATTATGAATTGAACAACTTTATGACTGTTTACCGAGTCACAATCTTTAAACAAAAGATCGAACAGTGAATATCTGCTAATTTCAAGACCCATAAAATATCCCACACCCGCTTTCACCTATTAGCGGCAACATTAAACAGAATTCTAAGACAGAAATTTACACTTTCTTGAATTGTGATTTGTAATTTTATGTTCATATTGTTAAAAAGTCAAACATCACCGACTCGATTCTATTCAAAATAGAAAGAAAAGTCAAGGAGAAAAGAAAATGTCTTCCTTCGACTCCTTGTGTGAATTAATTTGGTTCAATAAGCGTAAAATTCTCTGTTCTGAAGTCTTTTTGTTTAATGCAATAAAACTAAAGTATTACCAATTAACCCTTGTTTGCCAAAACTAAAGAGGAGTTGTGTGGTGTTAAGGATCAAGAAAGTAAATGGAAAATAATTGAGCTATGAAAGGCTTAATACTGTTATTCGTTTCAACTTTGCGTTTAAATCTAATTTACAGAAAAATAAGACGTATAACTCCATTCAATTAAATCTTATTTAGGTTAGCTATCGCATTCCAGACGTTAATAATTACTTTAAGGTAAAAATAAACTATGTAAATATAGAACTGCTCCAAAAGGATGAAGTTTTACGTCTATACTACATGGAGAAAATAGAAATCAGTGCGTTTTGTCTCTCTGTTTAAATTTCTTCTACTGTCCTGGGAATAGTCAATTTGGTTGTTAAAAGGCCATTCAAACTATTGGTTTATATCATTCCAATTTTCGGCCAGGCGTCTGTGGTTCCGATAACAATAGGAATGCGCAATTGTAGTGACGTCACTATCGCAAAACACAAACTCCAAAAAATATATAAAAGCCTTTTTGATAACTTCGTCACCAAGATGTTTTAAGGAAATTGCAAAAAAAACAACAAAAACACAGACGTCTGAGAAATAAAATCTATTTAGAATCTTTTCCTTATAATAATTGCAAATTGCTGTAGATTTTTAACGTAAAACCTATCGATGACCGTTATATTTTACGTCACTATAATTCACCTGTGAAATCAACAATATCATTGACGTCAACTCTTACAATTGCTAATTATGTATAATCAAATTCTTCTTTAAACTCTTGAATTTTTGTAGAAAAATAATGGGACAATGAAATGATTTTCTACAGCCTTTTAGAAATATATATCTAATAGGCATAAACAATATATATAATTGTATCTAATAATCTAATAATTCGATTGAAGCTATCTATTTCATATCCATAATACATTATAATCTCTAAGCGGTTTTTTTTTTATAAGTATTAAAAAAACCCGAAAAGCCATGTAAATAGTTCCAGAAGCATTTGAAGAAAGTAGCAAACATGTTTGTTATTAAAGTATTTTTTTTATTTTATGTCACTGTATTGTATTGTTGGGAAATATCGACTTCTGGTATTGATCACAACTTCAAAAACATGTGAAAAAAAACATGTAAAAATTACTGTAGTTATCACTGATAAATCATTAAATACACTTAGAAGTAAACATAACATTTGAAGGACACTATTATCGATTTATGTCCCGTTTCTTTAATATTAGCACTGTTTCAAATCAAATTAAGGAATCTAACATAAAAAGACCATAATAATTGAAAAACAAAGAAAAAAATATCATAGAGAAAGCTTGTAACGATAATAAAATTCTTGATAAAGATTCCTGTATATAAATTGAAACTTTGCTAAAATTAAATGAAGGAGTAGTATATCAATACTAATGTTCTTTTTTTTTTTTATCTAATCAAAGATAAAGTCTTATCCTGAAACAATATATACTAAATAAAGATTATAGATAACTAAATACTAAAGTGAGATTTGAGATGCGGCTAGAGATGAGTAGGGATGATTGATCAACGAAAATTTATCAGCAACAACCCTTATTGTTTCTTCATCTCATTAACTATTTATTCTTTCATAAATACATCAATTAATATCAGATGTCTAATTTGGCGGGAAATAGTTCTGCTCATTACGTCTTCTGCAACTAATTTCATTCGTCATTCATTATTGATACAATGCAAATATTATCTTCGATATGGTGTAAATTAATTGGTTACAATTATCTACAATTAACCAATCGTTGAAGAGGATATCACTAGATATCACTGTTCGTCGATAGCTAGGGCCCTCCCACATAACAATGACGTCACGCCCCCTATCGTGTAGTCATGTTTGTAAAGGAGAGCAGAAGTCAACCATATCTCAGTTACAAATTGATATTATAGCTGTCTATCCATTTTCACTTAAAGACTTTACGTATACAGGACAAATTGTGAAACATTAGCGCGTGATTATATATTAACAGTGAAAATCGTGTTGTTTGCTGAAAATATACGTATTAAATTGAAAGTGCTAATTTCATCTGGGAATGAACTGAAAAAATAAAAACTGATAGAAAAGGAGTATTCAACGAATGACGAAAAACTACAGGTTATTGGTTATAATTGATAATTAACTAGAGTGTGACGTCACAAACCGTTTGGTTTATTAGAAGGTTTTGAGAGAAGAAAATGCTAACGATGACAGATACATACATTGATGTGGAGAGACTTGGAGATGAAAATGATAAACTTTTACAGTCTGATGTTGGTGCCAGGACGCCCTCATTCCATAGACCGTTTAATGACAGTGTCGAGAGTGATCTCAACTCGGGCTCGGATGATGAGGAGAGAAGGAGGGACGGAGGAATGAAGCTTAACTCATCTTCGAGGAGCAGTTCCCCTGATGAGAGTTTTAAAATGATGACACATAAAGGTAAATATCATTCACTTTTCTTAGACATAGAATATGAATGAGCAAATGATAACAATACAGTCTAATATCGTACGAATCCAAGCATTTAGTTCTTGTTTTCTGAATTGCCGGTCGATTGTCTCCCTGCATTGCGATATTATCATTCTTTTAATTAAGATACGAAAAGGCATTCTGAGATACTTTGCAGGTATTGATTTAATTGTCGTGTTTACTAAGTTTATATATGAGAGTTTGGCCTATATTCAAGTGTTGCATATTGACACGTTAAATGCATTAACGACAACAGTTTATCACAATCATTTCGGTGTTAAAAATTGAGCCTTCATTCTTCATTCTTCATTCTTCATTCTTCATTCTTGAATAGAATAGAATAGAATAGAATAGAATAGAATAGAATAGAATAGAATAGAATTGGGATAATTTAATATATTTTTATTGCGAAAATAACATTAAAACACATACATACATACACACAAATTAAATTAAATTTGAATTCATGTTACAAAGGACCTTATAAAACCTTATTTTTTGTTTTATTTAATGATATAACTAATAATTTTTCATTATAAATTTCTATTCTCTTGTCTACATTCCTTGAATATTTAGATTGAATAATCATTTTCCCACGGTAAATAATTCTAATAAATCATAATATAATGACCCTAATCATTACTTACAATGAAAATAATCACCAATATTTTTTTTTCTTTACTTTAGGCTACCATCTATCATAGACCGATCAATCGCCTTTAAAATATATAACAGTTTTTTTCATGTATATTGGTCATGTTCTGCTATAGGCGAAAAAAAATCAAACTAATCAAATTGAGCCATAATAATATGATATACCAATTTAAATGTTGTTCTTAAAAGAAAAGCATAAAAATTGGCGAAGAATGTCCGTATCCGCAATACATTAAATTATTCAAAAGATGAAAACTTTCCGAAAATTAACACGCATAATAATTTTGTCTCTTGATATGAATCCATCAATGATATTATTTGTAAAATAGCCAAAATTCAAAACGAAGAAAATATATTAATATTCTTACGAACGAAGAATATTTTCTGGTTCCCGCGTATTTGTGGATCCGCATGCAAAAAAAAACTGTAGAAAGTTTCAAATTGTCACCTGTATAATAAAAAACATACCAAACATTACCATGTCGTGTTTTATCAACTCTAGTGGAAAAATTGAAAAGATGAGGTTTAAATAGTTAGGATATTAGTAAAAGCAATTTTCTGCTTGAAAGACCAGTTTTATCCTTTTTACGATGAATTACACACAGACGTGACGGGGTGGCTGACTAAAAACTTAGCAC
Organism: Lottia gigantea; assembly: GCF_000327385.1. Classification (NCBI taxonomy): domain Eukaryota; kingdom Metazoa; phylum Mollusca; class Gastropoda; family Lottiidae; genus Lottia; species Lottia gigantea. The sequence goes on from NW_008708943.1 coordinate 2,415,409, forward strand.
CTGTTGCGGCGACAACCAAAAAACGAAACGCAATAATGCTCGTATCAAATTTTCGAGTCAAGAATCATTTCAAAAGACATATGCTTTTATGAAAGGATGAATTGAAAGTTGGTTATGAAGTAGGGTCGAAACAAAAGGAAGAGCATGCTGATACCGAGAGCAGTATGCTGTAGATTAAAAAGAGGCGTGGTCAGTCAATTATTCACAGCATCGTTGCATCCCTATAATGTCGGATTGAGGCGAGATTCAGACAGACAGGCATCAAGATGATTATATCAATTGTATTCAAAATATTCGTTTTCAATCCTCGGATTTCCGTGTCTGCCAAATTGTTGAAATGTTAATCTCTTATTATCGTTTCGTCAAATACTAATGACAATTTTAATCGTTTCAATATTTTTACGAAACCTTGTTCACACCCTTTAAAATCTGTTTAAATTTCTTTTTATAATGTATTAGTGACAAATTTGATCGTTTTAAAAATTTTACTTAAAAGCTTTCACGTCCTTGAAATTTGTTTAAATTCCCTTTTCATTGTCTTGAAATCAACGAATTCTGTGTAGAGAATAAAGCCGGAGAAAAATTACACACAAGAAAAATTTGTTGATAAAATACGAATTTTAAAAACTTATATTTTAGAAAAACTACTAAAATAGAAATATTGTTAAGACAATTTCATTATCATTATCGGAATAATATTCAAACGTTTTCCATCCGAACGTTTATTTCAAAATTAAAAATAAAATGCGTACGTTCATGGATTTTGAATACAAAGTACTGGATAAACGAAATACATGTATTTATTTATGTAAAGTTTGTTATCTTCTCTTTTATCAAGTACTTTCATAGTGTAATGTGCATTATGTATGTAAATAATTCAACTATGATACTTCGAATTTAATCCATATTCTATATTACTTGCAAGTTATGGATGGGTAAATAAAATTGATTAAAAAAAATGAATTAATAAAATGAAATAAATAGAGTTTTACGTCCTACTGTTCTGCGCAGTAAATGTTATTAGACGAAAAATTAAAATAAAACTGAAGTAGAATTCGCCTATTTGATAAAACAGTGTACATGTAAATCGTTGAAGCTTTGTATATTGTATATAGTTCTGAAGGCATATGAAATAACAAACGCTATACACTGTCTTTTAGCTATACAATGTTTCATAATGCGGTAAAGATGAAAGGGAAAATTACCTGTACCATACTAAAATTGAATTGTACATGTCTGCGCTGGTGTCTCGCACAATCCCTTAGGTACAAAAATATGATGGATGGGGCTCTGACTTATATATCACTCTTACTTCTCAATTTGACACATCAACATTAATATTTCACACGAAACGCACGTGTAATATTAATAAAACCTAATTATTATTAATAATGCTTAGGATTTGTTAGTTTTTATTTCGACCACTGGCTGACCCCTTGTCTAGATTAAAACTAGATACATCTTATATAGAAAACCAGCAAAGCAAAACAATTTTTTCCGATATGGCCCGCTTTGCTGATTTTGTAACTTTAAAACAAATTATTATTTATTGTAGCGAAAGGAGAATCCGTCTATTTGTTACACAATGTTCGCTTTTACTTTTTCGATGTAATAGTATCGACGAATTTCATCCCAATGCAGGAAATTCAAAATCGTAACTCGACAATAAATTCGTGTATATAATTCCGGTCAAAGTTCAATCATTCATTGTAAAAATATTCCGCCGCCATATTTTCTAATGTCTTTTGGAATTCAATAAGCAGTATTATCTAAATCTGATATGACGTCATCAGATTTTGAACATTGACAGATTGACCAAAATTTGGCGCTAAATGTAACAAACAATATGGCGGATTAACTAAGAACAATCGACGTAAGAAAATCTAACGTATTGCTTCGAGGTGAATAAAATAGAATAGAAATGATATAATTTGATTGAGTCGCTGTCGGAGAGTCGGACATTTTGTTTTATTGTGTGATTATCTTGTCAAATAAAATTTATTGATTTGAAATTTCGAAATGTATACGAAACGAAGCATTTTTAGAATTGATATATTAAAATGAATAAAGAAGGCCTACTGTTAGGAACGCTAGTTATTTGCCAAAATGCTCAGAATATGAAACACGACCCAATGCATGATGATAACATTGTCAGTTAAGCGATCAAAGCGAGAAAGTGGGGTGCATGGGTGCTCATATTTTTTGACAGCAGTGCCAAACAACTTGCTAATTAAAAACATACTTCAGCACACCTTGACCTCACCTGCGACATAAAGTCACGTGACGAATATTCTAGACATTTTTTATTAATCCCAGACGAAAACAATTCAAAAGCTGTAAAAATTTATCCTGACACGAATGTGCTAAGTTTTTAATTAAGCCGATTTGACATCCTACAGAACCGTAATCTTATTGACCAATCACAAATTGTTTAACACTTCATATCAAAACTTATTGTCCAATCACTACGTACTTAACACTTGTCTGCAGATCGTTAATGGTTTGTACAAATTCTGTAATGGGATTAATTGATATATATCGAAACGAAGACAAAAAGATCAAGTAGCTATAATGGGTTATAATTGCTGTGTTTATTCTGAAGATTAGCAAATTGTATCAAGTGAAGAATAAAAACCAGCATGTTGCCTCGAGCAATGATAGCATAGCAGATTGTTTTGATCGCATTTCGTCACCTTATGAGCTCAACAGATCACCTAGTCAAACTGCGATTAACTGATAAAATATTTCTTACGCATAGGATCAATTCACTGCAAGTAATTGCCATGCATTTGTATTGTTTTTAAAGAGCAACACTTTTTACACCATATATAGCCAACGTCATTGTAAAAACATATTAAAATTTCTATTTTTCATGTGAAATTTACAAACAAAAATGAAATATTAAGAACATTTCCGCATATTGCGAAAACCTGCGGTCACCTTAAAAATGTTGTTATACCCAAAGTTACGACCAAATTACATATATTGATATACAAGTACATTGTCCTCATTACGGTTAGGTTTAATATACAATGCATCACTAATATTCAAGGATCAAGTGATATTTTATGTATGTATCTGAACTCAACCAATTTAGATTGGATGAGAAACGACCATTTGTTTTCGACTTGAATCCTGCTGCCATTTTTTATTTCAAACTTCTTGACACTATAATGACGTCATAAAACTACTGATTTTATTACTTTAGAACTATAAATCAATGGCTACTTGTTGATTACGTAATATCCCGTCATAACGTCACTTCCGATAGATCTATATGTTAAATTAATACTGCTACTGAAAGACTCGTTTGTTTGGTGCTCGTTTTGGTGATGAAACTACCATTCCCCAAAAGAATATGATTTGGTTCAGTACTTGCATTATTTGTGCTCCTATATGCATAGATTTGTCCCATTCTCCTACCCAAATATTGACAAAACTTCTTCCGAATACCTTTCGTATGAGCTTAATCATACTAAAACTCTTATTTGATTTGAAAGAAACTTTGGATTGAAAACGATATACCAATTTGCATATTTTTAATGTAGTTGATAATTTGTTTTTCAGATTCACCGTTAGATGATAAAGAAATAAGAAGATATCGTACAGCCTTTTCTAGAGAACAACTCAGTCGACTGGAGAAGGAATTCCTTAAAGAGAATTATGTTTCCCGACCAAAACGATGTGAACTTGCAGCATCATTGAATCTCTCTGAGAGTACCATTAAGGTAGGTCAAAGTTGTAATTGTTTGCTGTTTGTTTACTATGTAGACATTTATCAGGGGCTATTCGTTTCCATCGTTAGCGGCCAGTAAATGTTCAAATGTCAAAATAGCACAGTTTCGAACACACCACGAGTTTGACAGAGTGACATCGGTATATGAAATACCGGCAATAAGCTACCCATTTGCATTTTATCGTTTAACAGTTATGGCGATAGTGACAAAATTTACATATTAAAGTATGGTAACTGCACCCGATAATACGGGCAAGAAAACCAGATACACTGTGAAAAAAATGAATTTTCTTGATATTCATGAAACTATCTTTATGATTTCAGGTGTGGTTTCAGAATCGTCGAATGAAAGATAAAAGACAACGAATGGCCATGGCTTGGCCCTATGGTATTGCTGATCCCCATCTTTACGCTTATTTGGCTGCTGCCGCCGCCTCATATCCCTACGCCATGACAAATCCAACTCCGTATAATTATTATCCAGGCGTAGGGATACAGAGAACTCCAAATGGACTATCACCAATGGCGGGATTGCAAAGCGGAATAAGGCCCACACTAGAAACAATGAACAATTTGACCAATTCTTACATTCGTCCGCCATCTTTACCGATTGCACACCCAATTCATCCACAATCAACTCTTGGTGGACACCAAAGATCATCGCTAGAGGCATCATCTTTACTGCATCATACGTCATCACCACCAACTACGCCAAGTGACAGATGTTCTCCTACGTCATATCCTACAGTCCCTACCTCAATTCCAACACCTGTACCTAAAAATTCTAGTTCTACTGCCCCAAACGGACTATTCAGACCATTCCAGTCGGAAGTAGAACGGACATAACATAATATTATCCAATCAATGAAGTTTGACGTGAACAGCTACACGACAGTTTATTTAGTGACGTATGTCGTATTGTTTATTGTGAACACACCTAATGACTGTGACGTTTGAATTTTTTGCCATCTATTGGAATTCCAAGGAACGTGTGTGATTTTGTTTATTTATGTCCAAGGTATATTTTAACTATTTCATTGCTTTATGGATTTGTGATAGACCTTCTCCTAATTCTCGTGAACATCTATTGGCATTGTTTTCTTTCATTCCTTTTATTCTTTCCTTAATCTGTCTTTCTATTTCCATTTTATCGTGTTGGTATTGTTGTCACCGAAGACGTCATAATGTATGTAAATATTTGCTCTGGCATTAAATGTTAGAATTATGAATTCGAGTCTTATATTTCAATGAGTTCTGGCTACTAAATTTTAGCGGAGGGGTTAACACGTAATGGAAAGTACAATGTTCTATCCGCGTCGTTCCGCAGCAGAAAATTTGGGATCCTCGACATTGCCCGTTCCTAGCCTTTTTAGACTCTTTGGAACCATTGACAAAGTTTGGGCTTCTGGCACCTCATTGCCTACAATAAGCAAAGAGTCAATACTTTCACCAAATTCAATGAATTATTTGCAGAATTGATAGTGCTGTGTCGTGCCACATGAAGTCTCTGTTATCGCTGATCCTTAGGCTGAACAGCGGAGCACTTGATTGGCAAAACAAAAATTTCCAAGAGAAAATTCTTACGCAATCAATAATGTTTAACGAAATTCAGAACAAGACTCAGGTGAATTACCGATTCAAGGGATATAATCGTCAAAATATAAGCTGATAAAACTATTCATAGAATGAAGAACGAACAGGCAATTCGTTCTGCTGCAATAAAAAAGAAACTTCCGGCGTATATTATAGCGCAACATTCCCCATGTAGGCAATATATAATGTTTCCATGGCCGTTTTTACAGGCGGTAAAAAAATTAAATTCTCCCCTCTGTTTGACATACGGTAATATACAAAATTATCATCATACATTTCCGTTATAAACTTTCTCCGTTCACAGTAATCTAAGTATTGCACCAGTTAACAGTTTACTTTCTCACAGTCACGATTGAATAATTAAAAAAACCCAACAGATTTCAATATTGCATTAGTTTTCACATTTCGACCTAATTAGTACCTTCTCGATGAAGCAATAAAAGGGTCAAGGCTCAAAACTGATTTTCAGTTTGCGTTTCCACATTTTCACCTCATTAGTACCCGAATTTGATCTCGATGAAGCAATAAAAGGGTCAAGGCTCAAAACTGATTTTCAGTTTGCGTTTCCACATTTTCACCTCATTAGTACCCGAATTTGATCTCGATGAAGCAATAAAAGGGTCAAGGCTCAAAACTGATTTTCAGTTTGCGTTTCCACACTTTCGCCTAATTAGTACCCGAATTTGATCTCGATGAAGCAATAAAAGGGTCAAGGCTCAAAACTGATTTTCAGTTTGCGTTTCCACACTTTCGCCTAATTAGTACCCGAATTTGATCTCGATGAAGCAATAAAAGGGTCAAGGCTCAAAACTGATTTTCAGTTTGCGTTTCCACATTTTCCCGATGAAGCAATAATAGGGTCAAGGCGAAAATTTGTAATAAAATTACACATAAATTGTACATAAAAATTATAAGGATTTCTTACATAACAAGCGTACACATTAAACAAGAGTTATTTCCTCTTGATTAGCTCTTCGTGGCTCTTTTTCTTGCTTCATCAGCTCTCGTGTTTCACTTCCATTCATAACATGATCTTAATACATTTTTAATAGACTATATTCTACCCCCACTATGTTATCAAATATTGTGATATACCTTGGCTAAGGAGCCCGGCGGTCAATATCAAAGTGATATCAGTCTCTTAGCAATTACTGGTGACGTAATGGCTGTTAAGGCCGGGAAGATGGCGGAAGGGGGTCGAGTAGATGAGCCTATTAACAATCTGTTGAGACTATTTAGAATCAATTACACTCACCACGGGGACAGATATCTCTTTCACATTTCGTTTTATATAATTTAGGGGCTAATTGACGGGGTGCAAGGGTTAATAGAACGTAGCCTAATTAAATTCGTTTTATGCACGGTCCTCACAAGGGTTAACAAGAGTAATTGGTTCTCATTAACCCATTGAATACCATGTATGATGTTTTTATTGGAGGCTGATTAATTCCATGTTAAGGCTCATCATGGGAACATCAAAATGTCCAACCTGTCAGAATAAAACAACAGAAACGAAATAATTATTTTACAATTCGTTTACTGTTTCAATGATTGTTGTAACTTTTAGTCAACCGAGTCAGCGATCAAACGAAGAACGCCATGAAGAGGTACGATCAGGTTGTAAATTTATTCCAAATTGATGCTATTATGAGACAGAAAAACTACCACGTGTTTGGTAATGCGTCTTAAATTCTTCTGAGCCCTTAAAAGTTCAAACTGAAACAGAAAATACCAAAGTGATAGCAACAAAGTGTCATTTTCCGTGTGTTTGGTAATACATGTTGGGTGTTATCCTTGTTAACTTGAGTCATATGTTAGCCAACACTTCAGTCGACGAATTTGACAGTTTAAGTATTCAAACGAAGGAATAAAATTATCGTGTATAATATTATTACGTCACGTCTCCATGTTCTACTAATCTTATATAGCATGTGTATATACAGATCAAAGAAAGCCGCCATCACATATCATAACTTTATAACATAATATAAATAATAACTGTCGTCGGTTGGATTATATGGAAGACGGGTTTATATGAAATTAATGTCCATGTAAGGGTATGTGCCTGTCTCGGGTTTTATTAGGCAACAAGAGGGTTAATTAGTTACAAATTACAGTTGCATACCTTCTGTAATAAGTATGAAGTTGTTACAAGCATCAGGGATGAGTACAAACACCAATTCTCTTTCAGTTGAGAGCAAAATAAAAAAAAAAAAACGGATTCTTTCTCGTACGCTATTCTTAGATAAAAGCGGTAAGAACTCTCTGCTATTACATATGAAGTTTAGGGGCGAGTACAAACACCAATCCTCTTTCTGTTGAGAGCAAAAAAGTGAGAAAAAAACCCCAACTATGGATAATGGATTTCTTTCTCGCATGCTATTCTTAGATAAAAGCGGTATGAACCTTCTGCTGCTGTACATACGAAGTTCAGGGACGAGTACAAACGCCAATCCTCTTTATGTTGACAACAAAATGGTAAATAAAGACTTGACAAGGGATTCCTTTCTCGCACGCTATTCTTGGATGAAAGCTGTAAAAGTAGAATGTTGAATTGATAAACTCAACCACACAATTGCAAAACAATTTCCAGATAGGTGAGCATGTCATTTATGGAGTCTCCCCACAATACCAACATCACTCAGGAGCTTTACTTTATTGGGTGTAATGGTAGAGGGTCTACTGAGTTCTGACCAGAGATTTCTAGGTACTCTTATGTTCGAGCTTAATGCCGAACCTTACCTTGGCTTCATTCGTCGGGATAATATAAAGATGATGAATTACATGTCACGAAGAAGAATTGTTTTTTTTTGTCATTTACCTTAATGCACTTATTATGTTCTTTTAGACATCATATCATGATTTCTAGAGGTTGTAACATGGTTTCTAGATATCGTAACATGGTGTCTAGATATAGTAACATCGGTTTCTATATACCGTATTATGCTTTCTAGATAGTGTTACCTTTTTCTAGATATCGTAACCCGCTTTCTAGACACCATAACATGGTTTTTAGATAATGTTACTTAATTAATAGATTATGCAATATGGTTTTTAGATAATGTAACATGTTTTTTTTTAGATATTGTAACATGTTTTCTAGATATCGTAACATGTTTTCTAGACACCATAACTTGCTTTCTAGATAATGTGAACTAGTTTATAGATGATGCAATATGTTTTCTAGATAATGTAACATAGTTTATAGATAATGTAACATAGTTTATAGATAATGTAACATAGTTTATAGATATTGTAACATAGTTTATAGATAATGTAACATAGTTTATAGATAATGTAACATAGTGTATAGATAATGTAACATAGTTTTTAGATATTGTAACATAGTTTATAGATAATGTAACATGGTTTTTAGATATGTAACATGCTT
>NW_008708943.1:2424178-2444116 GCF_000327385.1 Lottia gigantea
ACATAGTTTATAGATATTGTAACATAGTGTATAGATAATGTAACATAGTTTATATATAATGTAACTTAGTTTATAGATATTGTAACATAGTGTATAGATAATTTAACAAAGTTTATAGATAATGTAACATAGTTTATAGATATTGTAACATAGTGTATAGATAATGTAACATAGTTTATAGATAATGTGACATATTTTATAAATAATGTAACATGGTTTCTAGATATCGTAACATGCTTTCTAGATATCGTAACATGCTTTCTAAATAATGTAACATGCTTTCTAGATATCGTAACATGGTTTATAGATATCGTAACATGGTTTCTAGATATCGTAACATGGTTTCTAGATAACATAACATGGTTTCTAGATATCGTAACATGGTTTCTAGATAATGTAACATAGTTTATAGATATTGTAACATGGTTTCTAGATATCGTAACATGGTTTCTAGATATCGTAACATGGTTTCTAAAGACAGCGATGCACAGTTTTATTGTAGTTCTAAAATATATTTAAATCTCTAAAGGATGTAGAAATATTTCAGCTTTGGACGTCAAACATTATATTTGTATTTGTTTTATATTAATATTCTTTAATTTCGTTTTCTATCACGTAAACCGATCACGAATTTTGATTTATTTTGTTATGATTTATTTCATATTTGACAGAGATTTATCATTTCATAATAATTTGAATAAAGATAACATTTATCTTTTAATTTTTATGAAATTAACGTAAATGCACTCTTCAGTGAGCTTTTGTACCACTTTATTTCAAAAAGAAAAAAAATACTGAAGAGCAAAGAATTGAACAACGTTGTTGTATGCAACTTTTCAAATATATTTCCCTTCTAAAATATACTTATTTTTTATTGGTCTGCATTAAAAATTTTAACTTGAAAGCAAGTGTCAGCACTTATTGCAAATTTAGAATTTCTTTTGCATAGTCTAGGAGAACTAGAGCATCATTATTATTTTTGATTGAAAACTAAAAGAGTTATTGCATTTCAAGTAATAAACAAGGTTTCAAGAAGAGGGGTAAACATTTGAAGCTGTCGAAATTTCTACATTTTTTGATGATATATCCAACAATTCTATACTATTACATAAATCTTTGTATATGATATGTGATCAATTATATGAAAATTCTTTTTAATTTTCAGAAAATGTGCATACTCGACATTGACTCAGGAACGTTTACGAGAAAATTTGACGGTCCGGATGTAGATGGGTGTCGACAGTTTGTACGGAAAAAAATAAACAATGCCATATTTGTATAACTACGTCAGCGGATTCTTAAATGTTTAACTGATTATTCACTAATAAGAAATGATAGTACTAAACTTGAATCTAAATTCAATCAAAATTAAAATTCTAGACGAACACCATAGTTGAATTTCTATTTGTTCTAGCAAAATATGTAATGAACTGCTTCTATTTATGTTTTAATTGAAACACATGTATTTGCATGGATATATTTATATTTCGATGTTGAACTATAAACACTATTACTGAAAAATCCCCTAAGGCTAAGGTACTATTGTTAAAACGGTTGTCGAACCTGTCACTTTAAAAAAAACCTTGAATAAAAAAAGTAGAGAACGGCGAGATTTGTTGAAGAAGCTCATCATTTAGAATAGAAGACATTATGTATTTTATAACATTGTGTTTATGTAACAATTATAACACGGAACTAAATATTAAAATATTTTTCATCATTAAAGTCAACCAAGGATTAGTTGCGAATACATTTGATACTCGTTGTCCTAATCCTCGACAATTAACCTTGAATAAATCAGAATAGTGCGCAAAAGTGAATGACTTATTTCAACTCTTTGCCAACCATTCTCTGCCACTGACCCCAATCTTCCAACTCCAAGCAACATTATTCTTAGGATTCCTATTCTTTTGTAGGACGTAAAACTCCATTCATTTTATTTTTTCATTTTAGAATTCTTTTTTAGAGAGCATTATTGCGGCTCAATCGATCAAAAATTATAATGTGAAAGAAATTTAATTGTTTGTCGCAGCCATCAAAGACCATGGAGGTTTACAAGATGGCGACTGCTGAAAAGGTTGGCCAGACTCCCCATATTCTGATGTGCATGTATTTTATTTAAATTAATTAATTCTCTTTGCTTCTATGGGATAGTATCTCCTGTAATACATTGTGCCCGACAGAGGAATCTTATGTTTCGGACTACTTGATTACATAACTATAACATCGCCCGAAGAAGGTATATATTAAGGGTTTTATCCACATTAAACATCTATTTCCCGAGAAAAAAATCAGACTTCTTGACACCAAATCAACGTCTCTTCCAAATGAACAAGGCTTAACCTCTAACCTTACGTCAGCTTGTTGCCATAGTAACAAATGAGTTTGTAGGCGGAAGTGACAAGGCAGAAGACGAATGATGATTTAACATGGGTTTCAGGCGCGAAATTAATTAAGCGGTTAATTCGTGGGGAGGGGAAACAACCCGTGATATGTTGTTTAGATTATGAGAATAAACCGAACACATTTTTTATTTTCTTGATTTATGGATTTGTAACTGTCAACTTTAACAAAATATCCCCAGAAAAAATGGCGAAGAAGAAAACTGTTGCCACGTTTTTCCGGTTTATTAAATTTCCTGATGTCGTAGTATTATATTCATTAATTTTACTTCATGATGAAATGTATGGAAACGTTTACCTTTCATATAACTCATAGAGTCCGTTACAATTCTTCTTCTTGTCTGTATTTTGAGAGGCAATTCTCTGTAGTTAGCGATTTATAAAAGGAAATTGCTGTTTGTCGATACAACAAGGAATCTTTAATTTTCTTAATATCTCACAAAACAGAAACCAAGTATTGTATCACAATTCTCAAAATTATATTATTAGCAATGACAAATTCAAAGTAGCACGAGGTATACACATAATCGTGTATTCAATATTCTATGACATAGCTCTGATAATTCAAGATATATTTGGCATTTAAAATAAGAAAAGAAAATACTATTACTCAAAGGGTAAATGTTATTTCATAATAGCCTTTTTAACACATATTTCATGACAATTTGTACCTTTAACGACTGGGAAATTTTCTAAATATTTGTGTTATTATGTATTAAGAAAATAACTTGTCAATGATAGCGTGAAAGGATGTTTTAATGCGCCAAGACAAACGAAACGCGTAATTTCACTGAATTAGGCCCAATCATTACACTGGAGAATTGAATAAGGGGCGATAATTTAATAACATAAAGTTTTTTCATCATGAATCACGGGGTGATCGAGTTCTATAAGTACGAATGTGATACAAATGTATCTGATGTGTATTATTCGACGGTAATTAGGCGACATATTTAACGAGGCGTATGAATATGTATATAGTTGGTTAAAAAAGATTCAATATGGCGGAAGGGAGATGTCAGATATTATTGGGGTTAATAAGTATTTGGTCTAATTTTGTCATCTTCAAAGAAATGCTAACAAACCAAAAGTTTGTGGTCTAGAAAGACTGAATGGGGCTAATCGAGATGATGCTGTGGTCTTTTCTCAAATTCAAAGCAAGGCGTAAAGATCTATTTCATCACAAATCACATCTTCACAATGTCAGGCTATTATAAGACAAAGTTCTTAATAGCTTTACATTGTGAACACGTCTTTATCAAGGCTTCGCACAACTTACCACTAATATAGTTACATACCTCACAAACTGTATAATAGGACACTGTTTAAACTTCAACGGGCCAATACGATTTTACTCTATCCCCGATAACATGATTAAGAACAATTATCAAAATGGATTCAAAACTAGAAAGTTCTGATAGGGAGCCTTACAAGTGTTTGTCAAATTCAACGAGATAGAATGTTTAGTATTGCCGTTTGAACGTGATTACCCGAGATTACGAGATAAGATTGTCCTGTAAATGGGAATTAGATGACGTCATTAATCGAGAAGACACAATCAAAGGGAGGTAATAAAGGATGAACTAAAGGGAGATTACCAGGATTATCGAGGGAGAGATTTATAACATTTTAACATCAACCAAATCACAACTTGTTGTCCCACGAGTCTCATTGTACCAGACTTACACAAACCAATTATTTCCTCTAATAGAAAGCGTTTCTAACACAGCCACATCTCAGAGATGGTCATTTTGTCATTAATTTCTGATCGTCTGCTCATATCAACAACAGATCTCGTGAAATTATTCTACAATGGATGTTCGCGTTCGAATCATGGGTATTAGAAGTTATTCGCGTCTTGATAGTTATCTGTTTCAATTGTTTCCATTACGGCTGATGCCTTTACACCATTTGAGATTATAATGGTTAATGAAGAAGGATATTTGATGCGGCTCTGTTCATTTTGTACTAAAGGCTTGATTAGATATAGATTTAGACTATAGATCAAGATGCTAATGGTGTTCATCTGCGAGTCTTTCCATCTTAGTGTGGGTACAGTGTACTGGACAAGGGTTAAGTATCCAAAAAGTTCTGTATGGTCTGCAGATTTATCTGCGGATCTGTTTGTAAAGCATTACTTCTGGAATGAGACATATTTTGTCGATATGAGGGTAATCAAAAATCGGACTTGTACTATGCTCCTAAATACTACCTAGTCTCTAATATCCAGTCCTGATTATATATGACATTTTTAGTATATCCAGCTCCTGATCTCTCTATTTTCATTTTCAAGTTGCCCACCAGAATATGGTGACTTGAAATAACAAGAGATGCTAAGAAGCAAGCACTTAGTTACCTCATAACGTAATTCAGAAAAATGTCATCTATGTCGTGTTCTCGACAATAAAGGTGAAAATGGGTTTATGTAAGTCAATGATGGACATTAATAGCGGTCACTCGCAAAATTATGAGTGTTAAGTTCTAAAAAAGAAACGAAATAAAGTAGAATGATAAAGTTAATGAAGTAAGAAAACAAAGAGAGAGTATATTGAAAGCAACACCTGTAGTAAATGGTGTCAGAATAAGAGTAAAAGTAGGGGGAAGATTATCATATACTTTAATAAATATGATAGTTTACATATGTTACTGTCACGTTATAGCCACATTTACATATATCTCACACTTTCAGTACAACCAAACTTGTTATACTTTGACCTATGACCTTATACGGCCATTTTGCGACGCTGTTTGTGTCATTTTTACTAATTTATTAATTATGATGTGTCAAAAGGCTCTGTCAAATCAGAATTTTATTGTTATTTATAAACGCTTAAATTGTTGTCGTCTATTCTCGCGAGTTTAACATTTTAAGAAATTGCAATTTGTACCTAACCATACAACCATGCAACGAATACAAACAGAGCCATCAACATATACATATAGGCCTACATTGTACGTCCTAAATAAAAAACCAATGTATGTTCTGATGTACCCAGAATATCACCATAGTGATAATTCTAGAATATTTTCACTCTCAGAACCACCCTTTCTTGGCCTCCTTTATGAAGGATTTAAAAGTTTATTCCATAGTAATATATTGAAAAGTTGCAACCGATGTATTCGGGTTCCGTTCTGTGGTTTGGATCGTAAGTTAACCTATTTGGTTAATTTATTCATAACTAAATAACTTACTATAGGCCCTAATGGACTTTAAATTGCCACGTAGTTCACAAATTGAATAGCGAATTTAATCTTTTTTTTTCATTTTTTGCATTATTTTGAAAGCTATAATAAACTTGACTTTGCAACGATCTCTTATCGTACAACAATATTCATCACTCTTAATGCAGTGGATTATGTTCATCATGTTACATCATTATCAGGTATTAGATATACATTTATCTTAATTATCTCCCTTGATTTATATGGTTAAAAACACATTACCTCCCTTGATAAATCACCTGAATACAAATTAATCAGCCCTGCTTTCGTTTTATTAATCGTACTATTTATTATATTTAATGTAGTCAGTTGAATTTGGTGTCTTGTTTAACGAAGTGATTTGTTAGGGAGTTAATACTATGCTGTAATTTCCTATCATATTATATAAGCGTATATTGAAATATACCTACGTCTACCTGTAACATCAAAGAAGTGCCGCCAGGTAGAGGGTCAAGGTATATTGAAGAGTTGAAGGTGTATTGTTTTAAGTTGTGTTGTGAGCTATTGAAACGTAAGAATCTGTCAATCAATGGGTGATATCTTGTTTAAAAGCAACAGGTAATTTGTCAACCGGTTTTAAAAACTGTTTAACGGAACACAGATACATTACCTAGGCTGGTATCTGCTCCGGGCTCTCTAATACATCTAATTTGTTTTTCTATTTTATAAATACTGCACCGGGATTGAAACCCTTAACAATGTCAGACCTATGTCTATATTCAATTTACAAGTTTAAAAAAAAATGTCTATATTCAGATTTCTGAAGCACATTACATTAAATTGCAAGCTCTTGGCCTCCCCATGGATGATATATTATCATAAAGGCGAGTAATATAGGTCTAATATAGTTATATTTATTTTCTAAACGATTTACGATAGATTATTTCAAATTATGACCGAGATCGTGTATGGAAAATACGAAAAAAAATTTACTCAATACATGTATATTAAAAGTCTTCGATATTTGATTATATTCTTGGCCTTGAAACATAGAGACATATTATAAAGAAAGAAACGTTCAAGCTGACGAAGAAGAATATCACTAATATGTGAGTGAGAAATATTATTGATGCATGTAATTAGAAAATTTTAAGTTATCTCCCTTACACTCCTTTAAACAGATTTAATCAAATCGATCATGGACAATAACTTTTAATAATCTTTTGTCATTAGGAAAGGGGTTGATGATCCTGCTAGGCGAATGTTTCCGAGATGATGTATGTAGCAGTGCATGTTTGTGAATGTTCACCTCGTACTTTACAGTTTTTATTGAACAAATGGAATCCACTGTCAAATCATTATTGTTTAATGTTCGACATCGTCCTTATGCTCGGTACCTTACCCTTTAAACTTCCAATCTGCTTTTACTCGTAGACTTTAATCATAGAACACCTCATGAAAGATAAACAATAAACAATTATTTTTCTTTTATCTTTACCGACAATCTCATTTGCATACAATTAAACGCCACGAGTATAATGACTTAATTTATCAAAATAAGACATGGTACAATTTTTCATCGTTTGTGTTAGGACGCAATATTAATAATGATAATGAATTTAATGTCTACGATAATGAAACAAACATTGCTAGGGTATGACAATTGATCAGTTTCCGTCAAATATGAATTGATTTTGCTAATAAACGACCATAATCTGCCTTTTATGCGAAATTATGATCTAATTTATACTTGTTCTAGGGCAAAGAGTCATTTTTTATTATTTTTTCCATGATAAGTTCAATGTTTGTATACACTGTATAAAATGATAGAAAATGGTTTATATACGACATTTACAAAACAAGATAATACCAAACTTCCTTTTATATTTCCATTTATACTTTTTTCTGCACTGGATAGGTCATATAGTTAATTTGTCAAGTATGCATTGTTACTGGAATGGATTGTTAAGGAATCGATTACGGTATTATATGATATCAAGTCTAGTTCAAGTAGTAGTCGCTCTTATCTACGAACGTACCAGAATACCATTTTGTCCTTGGTAAAAAAGGTAACAAACTTATACACTATTTAGATATTGGACAAAATCTTGTCCCAAATCGTGTTTCCGGTCAAGAAAATCAATTCTAATCTAACTGCATTTCAATAAATCCCTTAAATTTATTGTGAGTTGCTTGCCCATTAATTATTAATAACGGTTTGGGTCAAAAAGCCTATAATTTTTATATTTTCTGTTTTTATACTTTTAATTAAAATTGGCATATTTCGTTTCCTTTCACTGAACCGAGATGATTTTTTAATCGTTCGTTTTCTTATACTGAAAATACAATTGTTTTCATTTCTTTTTATTTTAGGGATTAATTTTTATCCAGCAAATTGCTAGGTGTTGAACGTTCTTTTTTATGCTCCTTTATCTTCAAGTCAACACTTGACGGAGTCTTTAAGATCATTTCTTTTATTGACAAGTTAATCTGAGGGTTGAAAATTCTACAAGAGCCATCTAAAGGTCACGTGTCATACTTTCAAGATGGTGGATCATGTATGTAATCGACGAATATCGGTAGTATCGAAAGTTCAAAAAGGTGACGAAAGGCGATTTTGAACTTCCTTTCGCTTTCTATAGCGGGATTACCTCTAATCTAGGGATGATTTTTCACTAGCACCGTAATTAATATGTGGACGGTCGGGATACATTGAATAATTCAAAGTCATTGGTTGAATTATCTCTAATAAAAGACCATAACGCCCTCTCGTGTCAAATTGTAGTTTAACTGCCAAAATGACCCGATCATTTGAATGGTAAATAGACTCTATTTTGACTAATTTAATCAGATAAATAAAATCCGATGATTTTAGACTTTTTTGAAGGTTTATTCTGGCTTTGACAAACAATAATGTCATTTTTCTTAATCTTACATTCAAATTGGTATTTGAGAGCTGATCCTCTTTTTCACAGTGAAACCTTAATTTCAAGTAAGAGCACATATCTTACGATATTTTCAATTGAATTGATTAAGTTTGCATTTATATGTGTACTATACAATTTGTACAAATCTTCAAAATTCGTTTTATACATATTATATGCGCATCTACACAACACTTATACAGATATCATACAATATGGTGAACATCTTATTTTTTTATCTTAGCAAAAACCTGATAAGTTTGACAGGCAGGTGACAAAATCCTCCCAATATTAGATTCGTATAAACGATCCCCTCATAAAGTAATGATGGCTGCAGGCAAATTATGCATCAACGTAGATTTTAACTGACAACCAAAAAACGAAAAATTAGAATGAAATTTTTTGAAATGATATTTTGTTATTGGGAAAATCATAAATCTCATATATAAGATGAATATTATGCAAATATGGACAAGTTTGAATGACAGATTTATGGCAAAGCACCGTAAGTTTTGGTGATAGGACACGTTGTGATTTCTATGATGTTTAGAAGTTGACGATGATGTCTTTTGATGTTGCTATAATAGAACGTCATCATAAAAAGTCAGCGAGTATAGTTTGGTATAATGAGCGTGTTTGTTCTCGAGATATAAACCTGTCAGTGGGTGACATAACTCAATCTGAGAGGTAAACATATCAGTTACACCTTAAAACACATCCAGAAGATTCCCTCATCAGTGAATAATATTGCTAATATATTCAAACTCTGTATCAATTGCTATATATTAAACACATAGACCATTAATGCCAACATTACGTAAATTGACTGTGGAAATAGTCCCTAATCTTGTACTTACCTATATTGTAGTAACGACTAAAGTCATGGTTATGTAATTTGGGAATTGTGGTAACAATCCATATTGTGGTAACAACCCATATTGTGGTAACAATTCATATTGTGGTAACAACCCATATTGTGGTATCAACATATATTGTGATAGCAACATATATTGTGGTAACAACCCATATTGTGGTAACAACATATATTTTGATAGCAACATATGTTGTGGTATCAACATATATTGTGGTAACAACCCATATTGTGGTATCAACATATATTGTGGTAACAACCCATATTGTGATAGCAACATATGTTGTGGTATCAACATATATTGTGGTAACAACCCATATTGTGGTATCAACATATATTGTGATAGCAACATATATTGTGATAGCAACATATGTTGTGGTATCAACATATATTGTGGTAACAACCCATATTGTGATAGCAACATATATTGTGGTAACAACCCATATTGTGATCAACATATATTGTGATAGCAACATATATTGTGGCAACAACCCATATTGTGGTAACAACCCATATTGTAGTAACAACCCATATTGTGATAGCAACATATATTGAGGTAACAACCCATATTGTGGTAACAACCCATATTGTGATAGCAGCATATATTGTGGTAACATCCCATATTGTAGTAACAACCCATATTGTGATAGCAACATATATTGAAGTAACAACCCATATTGTGGTATCAACATATATTGTGGTAACAACCCAGTTTGTGGTAACAATCCATTCTATTGCTAACCCTTGTTTTGACAACCCAGTTTGTGGTAACAACCAATATTGTGTGCTAGCACCTCGTATCGTGATAGCACCTCGTATTGTGACAGCACCCCGTATTGTGGTAGCAACCCATATTGTGGTAGCAACCCATATTGTGCACCCTTTTGCATTCATATGATAATAGTTCTTATGGCGGTAACAACTTCTATTAAAATAGAACATAATACTTTTTATACGTTATAATTGTAAAAACGAGGGTGGTTCTATTAATTTGAGGATTAACTCATAGATTTTATTACCTATAAAGAGCAGGTGCGAGGAATGTTTATTTTTTTTATTTTTTGTTTCTTTCTGTTTAATTCTATCTAAATCCTTTAATCTTTTTTGTCTCATATTATTTTTACAAAGCTATTTTGATATACTTACACATTTATACGCTGGTTATTGCATTCGAGTGACAAATTGTGATGGTGAAATGATGACATATTAAAGCCTCTTCCGTGATTGTCTGAAAGAAAACATAAAATTCGTCGCTGATTGACGACATAATGTAATAATATGTTGCAATTTCTGATATTATTATTACCGAAATGAAATTCCAACATTTTTCATATTTGACGTGAATGCAATATGCTATTTTATGTAAAGATTAAAATGCGACATTATGTAGCTATGATGTCAAGGAAGCAAGCTTCACCAGGGCAGTAGTTGTTCATGCGACTCAATTCACTCTATAAAAGATAAAGGTTTGCCCATTTATGTAATTTTTTGGCATAAAATAAAAAATGCATTGTCAGTATCAATCACACTAGACAAGTCATTTTTAAAATGCGTGCGTATGTATACATAAAACCATTATAACCAAAGCAAACGAACAGGATACCGCGACGGTGCAAATAGAATCTATAAATGTCCTTGGTAACCAAGGCATATGAAGGTTAGAAAATCTGTTCGAATCCCTTTAACAAGACAATCGTTATAGTCATTAATGGCGGAAGAACACAAAAGGAATGATTTGATACTTGAAATTTACAAGATTATAAATATTTACTGTCACTTCCGTTTACATGTCAAGTTTAGCGTGAAAACGAGGTCGGCCATATTAACCTTATTTCGAGGGAAGGTGTTCTGATATAAATGGCCATATTTTAAAAGTGTAATGATTATTCCGTAATAGGTAGCCTATCCATGGCGTAGCCCTCTTCAGAAACTCAAAAGGATAGGCTATAGAAAAGGGGACAAACAATCTAATAATTGAACAATCAAATGTCAATGAATAGACATAGTTGGTAGTTGGATAATCGCATCTTAGAGTCATTAGTTCACATCCATCTTAAGGGAAGAATAAATTCTGATGCCACAACCTGCGCTTTCCATCTTTCAACCCATCCACCTTTTTTAAGGCCTGTTTTGTAGTTAATAAGGACATTGGTGCCGTTGCTCTTTTTGTCATACTCACACGTGACAAACTATGTTGTAATTTTATGCTGCTGAACCTTTATCACGTGACAGGCTGATCGTAACTCCGGGAGTTAGAGAGTTTCCGAGGCATTAAAAAATAACAATTGACAATTTCAATAAAATTTATTTAAACTAATTAAAGTTTAATTCTAGTCCTTTTTATCGCGGATCTTACTTCCAATTGATTAATCTTCAAACTGGTTGCTGGTTTCAGTTTGGGTAATCCAGTACTTCGTCTATTTGATGATCAAGCTATTTCTGTCTGGATGCCCTAGTCTTGGTCGCCCAGTGTGTGTACCAGCCTAATGAGGGGACTAAACTAAAGGTTTCGGTCATTACTAGTCGCTTTGCCTATGTTTCGTTGACAAATTGGTAAAGCGTGAATTATTCGAGTAATAACGGATGATATCTCACCTTTGTTCAATTTAATGAGCGGTTTTCGCCCTAAATGAGTGAAATAAAATCAAAAGGGATGTAGAAATTGTCTATTGGACTGTTGAAAATAATGTACAGAAACATGAGACTAGAATATCGATCACAAAATTGCAATGCCAATTTCATTTTTAACTTGTAGAGTAAAATAATCCTGATATTGTATTATATATTATAAAGCGAATGGTCATACCACGGAGTATGTTTTTACCATTGTTAGTCCATGGACTATAGAATTGACTTAGTTTCAAAATGACCAAAATGGATCTTTTTTCTTAATGATCGAGGGTGTTTAAAAGTGGCATTTAATGAAATAATGAAAATCTTTAGGTAAAATGTCCCTGGTAAAGATTAGAGAACAGGCAACAAAAAACGACGCCTACATTAAATGAAGTAAAAACCTAACAATGCCCTATTTCCGGGTGTCGCGTGAATATCACTCAATATAAACAGCTTGAAACTAACTTTTTAACAAAAGACAACAAATGAACTTATCTACAAAACTCGGACATAAAAATAAGATTTTAATAACAAGGGATTGTTCCACGAGTTTTCGGTTTACCAGTCATCCCCAGGTAGTTAATTTTCAATAAAACACCTGTAGTTCAAGACTAGACCACACGTATTTTGAACACAAGCAGATAAAAGACTTGTTAGTAAAAAAATGATTTAACGACAATTTTACGACGGACACAAATAAGTTCTGACGAGCTCGTAAATTGCTTTGTGTTTTCAACCCAACAAAAACTCAATTAGAACCAAATTACGGTGATTCGAAGTTTATTACAAATTTAGTGCTAGATCTTTCTTTACCGAGACGAAAAGTCTGTTTTATTACAGATCATATTTTCGTTTCGATTTTAGAATATAAGTTTATGATTTTTAAATAGCCATGATTTTTTGATATGATATTGTTGACATGATATGATTGGGTTTGTTGATATCGTGATTTAAAAGTTAATCAAGTTTATTTATATACAATGGGGTGGACATGTTCTAAGCTAATTAATTGTCCGAGGTGACCTTCCTTCTATTTCTACTAATAACAACTTTCATTTTTAACGATTAAACAACCATGTCTTTTTGTGCTGGGCTAAAATGACTACAATCCATATCACGTGAGAGAAATATTGAATTGTACGCAACATGTCAGCAATATACATTGTCTTCATCAGGTGTTGTTAGATGTTTTTCTTTTCTCTTTTGTTTAGGTTAAAGACATGTATAATTGTGCTGAGAAAATGTCAAGTGTACACTATTCTTATTCCAAGACCTTTCTCTAATCAAACATTTCTTCATTTACATTTAAAAACTAAAATCCATTTTAAATTTTTGCTGGTATCAAAGAAGTCTGTTTATGTTCATTATACTTTAAGTCGTTTCAAAATTTGAATAATTGTTAGCGGAAGTAAACTGTGTTTTAAAGACCGGGTCTAATCAACCGGAAGTTCCAAAGTGTTTCGTCTCAGAATTTTTAAGAAGCCGAGACTTTTGATGTAATTTTACGAGATTTTTGGTTAATTTTAAAACCTTAGGGTAGCTGATATAAAAATGTATTTAACATATGTTTGATGCACGTGCATGAAGAGGTAGAATATTGAAAAGTTTTATAGTTTAGGTGTTAATAGCAAATCCCTTGTGTGAGTACAATGGCGGGAGTTTATAGCATTCTACCTGAATTGAATCACGAGCTAATAATCTTTTGATCTTTTAATTATACCGACTTCTCTTTTAGCCTCGATCATACAGTAGTATACATAACCTTTACATCGAGCTTTGGATCAGTGGGACTCAATGATCAAAGCTACTCAATAAAATTTAATTATTGTGTATTAAATCTCACAATAGGCCATCAGTATCACGAGAAAAGACGAGACCCAATTTATCACTAGAAGGTATGAAAATAGTTAAAAATATTCAACAAAGCGTGAACTTATATTCTAATTGGGGATGAAATGAAGAAGAAATTCAAAATGAAATCTGGCTTTGGTTCGTTTGACATTCTTAGTGCAAATAAACATAAATTGTAAATTGTAAACAAATTAAAAGGTGCAGAATCTTTCCATTATTTTGATTGAAATCTTTGACCTTGTGCAAATAATATATAAAAATACCTCTGAGTCACTTCCCAGGTATTTTACTATTATATTTTATAGGGTTATTATCAGTAATTTGAGATAATCCAGGTTCCTTTTAAGGTGAATATTTGATTTGAAGAGTACAGTCATTGAAGAAAGTTATACTTATCTGACTCTCTTTTAGATTGTACCTTGGTGACAGTTAAATGCCATTTACCTTCATTCTTGGCAGCATAGTATGATTATTGATTGTGTATATGTAACGAGAAGGTAACAGAACTGGTCCAATGGAATTCGTCTGCGGTCAAAAAAGTTTATGGAGTTGTCTCATCAAAGACTTTTTTAAAAAAGAGATTCGGAAATAAATGTTGGTCATAACAGGGATTCTTTAATGTGGGCAGAATTATTTTAAAAAATTATACGAGTTTCGTTATACAGTGGGAGTGATTTTAATATGATTTTAGCCTTTTTGGTGTATTTACCAAATACAATACTCAATAAATAAAACTTTGAAATTACAGCTTCAAACATTTTATAAGGGGCTATTTATACGGACAGATTGTATATATTTTAATTACCTCCCTTACATTCCTTAGTGTACTAAACATTAATTCATTTTCCCTTCCTTTTTTCTCTACTTTTAAAGACAGAGAGATACACACAGGAGGTTTCTAGCAATAACAACGTTATCCGTGCGCTATATTCCTCATAATTATCCCGTTGCATTTTTGCAAAAATTTCAGACGTGTGCTTTATAAATATAATAATAAAAGAGTTTTTGAAACAGTTCCTTTCACATTTAATAAGAATTTGGTATTGACTTGAAGTAGCTTCGCTCCAAAAAGGACGTATCACAATGTTTTCTTGAGTTGTCTGCAAAATGCACCACGTGTTTCAATATTAGAGCCCCCCTCCCCTCCTCCCTCCCTCCCTCAGTATAATCCATAATATAGGGACAAAAACTAAAGTGTTTCAGAACAGGTATTTATTTAAGTTTCTCTCTGAGTATTTAATAATTTGCCTTATTGAGGGTAATATTTCAGCAGATTGCACAAAATACCTTCGTAAAAATTATCCATTTATTTTGTCGCATTTCTTAAATTTATTCAGGCAATAAAGCCCGATTTGTTCAGGGTGGCTGTTCAGGGTGACTTGTTCTATGCTCGGAGCCCAATGGTGAAGGCATGATCAGTTAATGTGTCAAACTAAAGGCAGCTCTAGACCTATAATAGTTATGTTTACTCGAGAATCATGAAATTACACCCAATAATCAATCAAACAAATCAAAACACATTTTACGCAGTTTATTATTTTAAATCTCTTTACATTTCTTATAATTTAATTGCATCAAAACTGTTTCAAACAAACATTGCTCAAGGCTAATAAAATAACAAATGCAATTAACAATTTTTGTATTGAAATAATGTCTTCATTCAGTTCAGCATTTATGACTTTAGGACACGTTTTGATATGTCGAATGATGTCTTCTGTAAAACTAGACGATCTTTTGTTTCCAATCCAATATTTACATATATTATACACAGTTGAATTCTGAATTCAGCACAGTTGATTCACAGCCTATCGACTCTGATTACTATATACAATATGCACCATTTGATTATTGAATAATTGTCTTTTTTAAAACTAAGATAGACTTATCTCCCTTCTCTTGGCTGGTGGAGAGGATGTAGGTGACGCTGTACTAGATATGGCATGCGCAGATATCGTATGGGGTCCTAATGATGGCGAATGACAAGGACATGGTTTATTCGCCAACGCGACGCTAGCTGAGTGTTCATGAAGCCCTAAAGTATTCATTGCACCAAAATTTAAGGCATAACTTAAGGAATGTGCTGCCATGGGCGATAACCCTTCTAAACCAGTAGGTTTGTGGAACGCAGTTGACATCGAACTCAGAAGATCTGGTCGAGGATGCATCGCTGGAAACGGAAATGGAGATATAGGTGACGTCTGTCCCGCCATTACTGCTGGATGACTCAATGGTGAACTTCCGTTCATCCCATATGGATAAGAAGCAGCGGCTGCAGCAAGATAAGCGTATAAATGTGGATCTGGGGGAATACCATAAGGCCAAGCCATGGCCATTCGTTGTCTTTTATCTTTCATACGACGATTCTGAAACCACACCTGAAATTATAAATAACATTCTATAAGTACAAATGTACAAGTACAAGTGTTTTCAGTCAAATCTAGACGATCCCTTATGTTCCAAATGAGCTTCTAGGGACAATACTGATCCTGTTATTTCAAAAGGGGCCAGGTACAAAATTGATTCCCAGTTTTGTCACTGGAAGTGAAGAAGTTGTGACTCACCTTGATGGTGCTCTCTGATAAACCCATGGCAGCTGCTAGTTCACATCGTTTAGGCCTGGAGATATAGTTCTCCTTGGCAAACTCCTTCTCTAGCTTACTGATTTGTTCTCTGGTGAAGGCTGTACGGTATCGTCTTACATTGTTATAGTCGTTACATTCTGAAATATAACAAATACATCTATATTAAAACATGTAATAGTTATAGGACTTTCATTGGATGAATCTCAAAAACTTAAAAGGACAGCATCTTTTTTTACAACCTCTCTGAAGCCATTCAGGAACTGCCGACAGAACATTTGACATGGCAGCAATGGAATTGGAACAGGATTCCGATTTTGCCCCCAGTGTATATTAGGTATATGATACTACAGATGTTTCGATTTGCACATTAACTAATCAGAAACCTCAGTTCGATTGGGTGACGGATGGTTCTCACGATAGTCGTGAATAATTAAACAATATTATAGGTTAATATAATCTCACTTTATAGCCAATCAAACAGCAATAAACTTAGGATCCCCGATGGTTTGACCATTCATAAATAAGTTAATTTAATTCAAATAAAATTACAAAGTGGTTGAGATCCAAAAACGGGCCTAATTCAATTTATTTCAAAATTCTTATTATGTTTTTGTGTTTACAAAAGTGTCATTTACCCGAAACCCCCTCAAAATAAATCAATTTGTTGTCATTTGATTCAAAAATATGTGCACCTGATAACCTAGGGAAGGTCAATTAGTAAAGATTTGATATGATTTAATATTCTTGAAAAATAAGAAGTCATTCTTTTCATTCAAGATTTCAATTTTATCAATAATTATGATCCTTATTACGCCTTTATTTTATCGGATTGTTTGTGTTTATCTCTATTCAGTTAAGAACAGAACGATTTCATATCCAGTTATAGTTTATAGTTATATTTATAAATAATTTATCGATTTGTTTTTCTGGTTTTCTTTAATATTGTTTTATCGAGGTTTAATAGGAGTCGTTTAGTTCTGATTCATTTCAAAATCAATGACGTTATAGTTTCAATATGGCTGAACAAATTAGTACTTATCGGCCGATTCAAACCTTTATACATAGTTTAATAGCTTATACAGGAAATACTGGTTCATAATATCTGTACCCAGCCACCCAAAATATCCTTTCTAGAGACCCACCCACACCTGGCAAAAGTCAATTATTAAACTATACCAATTACTAATTATCCAGGTATTCTTATCACGAGGACCTCAGAGAGAGCATGTATTCTCTGGACGTCAACTATTTTGTAGTTGTTTCAATAGACTTCTCGAATCAAGGGTTGAGAATAAAACAAGACTTGACCCATGAAATCATCAAAACTGACCGAACCTACTTAAATTTGGCCATGACAAATTCGTGAACGTTTTTTGTGATTTTGACATTGAAGAGCAGTGATCAAGGGAAGTAACCAAGCATTAAGAGTAATAATCGTTTTGTGTTTTTTATTGTATTTGGTTGAATGGAAACTTTGTTAATTTGTGTATATCTCGAGATCAAATAATGACAGTATATTGAATATAATAATCATAGTATTTAATAGGATACAAATGACAATAATCTTAATAATCCACCTTTAAAGATGAGAATAATAGTCGTGAATGGATATAATAAACTCTTTCTCTCAAAATAACAGAATACAGTACAAATCTCTAAGTGGGAACTTTCGATTTTCTCTTTGACAGAATGGACTCGGTTTGAATAGTATAATTTGTAAATCGGACATCGTATGATTTATGTCAAGAAATTGTCTGAATAGCCACAAGGAGTAAACGTCGTGGGGTCAAGTCTGCACCACAAGAAGTTAAAAAAAGTCTAAGTGTAAACGAGTCCAAGCAATTGACAAAATGGTTTCCTAAATATGGCCCTAAAATACAAATCATTATAAATATTTGCCAATACCCAACCTACTGATTTGTTCAGTGGTTAAAACGAAATGTGAAAGTTCACCTAAAAGTACTTATCAATAATCGTGACAGAGCAGTTAAACTAAATTACATGTGTTAACCGCAAAACTTAAAAAAAACCACTTGGCTCCTGGGTGACTTACGGTTACATGTTTTTCTATTCACTGGATGAATTACATATTAGCCTAAATTAACTTCTTAACCGTATCAAATCAACCTGAAAACCATAGAAAACTGAAGATCGACATCAGTTTGTATATAAGTCTTTGATGAATATTGCGACGTCTTTAGAAATCGTAGGGTCGTCTTTTTAGGTACAATTTTTACGATTTTGGGTTGATAATGAATTATTGAAATAATGATATTCTCTTGGTTTTGAATAAAAAAGGGGTGATATGTACTTGGATAACATGAACTTGTTAACCTCCATTTCTTAATAATATTAGGCGGAGTTATATTGTATCTTTATCGGTGTATATTCGACTACCAATTACTTCTGGCTTTAACCATTATTTAAGCTTTTCTTTTAAGTGATAATTACAAAATTCTTTATTACTGAGCTCACTAGTTTTATAACAAATCTATAAGTTCTCATTAATTTTACCAAAAAATGAAACGTAATGTATTATGTTGCACCAACACCAATACGGGATATATAGCACATTAATTTTACTAAAGATCACGAGATTAATTTGAATTCATTAAAAAAAACTAACCCCAATATTTTGTAATGATAATGCTATTCCTTTATTTTGTACTTTAATTAATTGGTATGGCTTTTCAATTTTCCAACCAGAAAATGTAAATTTCTTAGTCTTTGATCCATGGAAATAATTAATTGATATGTCTAAAACTTAAAAAAAATAAGCTCGCGAAATAATATATATATAGTTTATTACCAAATCTTCACAAATCACGGATATTGTCTATCCTGACAAATATAATTTTTATTATTATATTTATGATAAATTGGCGTTTCTATAAATATTTGTCATTTATTGGCTTTGATGTTGTCTTTTGTGTTTATTTTCATTTCCATCATTATTCATTTTGATGCTTATTTATTTGGGACATAATGCAACTGTTTATTTCGACTTTGAAATCTAGTTGATTTTGATATATTTATGAAGACAGGTAATACGTTTCCTACGAATTCAAAAACTTGAATTTTCTTAAATATAATATTAAGATTTAATTGTTGTACATTTATTTGGTAATTATTTTAGACGAACAAAGTTGTATTGTCAAGAATAAAATTATTTTTATTCATTTTGTTGATTTGTATTGTTAGAAGGCTTTAAATGCCCAATTAAGAAATTAAACGTTCATGCGCACTGTTTTTGATTCAACAAATTTAAAAATAATATTTTTTCATAACTAAATTATAATAGTTTAAACCAGAAAGATTACAAAAAATAGAATAAGTTCTATTCAAAAATCAAATTTTCAAATCTTAGTTTTTTTTCGTGCCCTTTTTTGACTTTCATTACAGTACTCCTAAATAATATGATAATTTTATTCCCAAAATTGATTAAAAAAAAAAAAAGAAAAAAGGAGAATGGAATTAGAGTGATATTTAATACTAAATTTCCGTTATAAATCAGACGGATTTTATCACATTTG
>NW_008708943.1:2444166-2466938 GCF_000327385.1 Lottia gigantea
TATTTCTGACGATTGATAAAAACAGCAGGGTGGCTAGTTTATAGATCTTTAATCGGGTTGAAATCGCAGGTTAATCCTCAATAAATTCAAGTAATGAACTGAGCACATTCGTGAGAAAATTTTTCCAGTGTATCCAAGTGTTCACTTTTATTTGGATCCTGCTGAGTGACCATTCTGCATCATCTGGTAATATATTTAACTCAACCCATCTTATTTCAAATACTTTTATCTTTTCCGAAAGGTTATTTGAATTAAATTGATCTATAATTTTGGGGGTTTCTCCATATTAAATTTAGCTTTTCACACTAAAAGAAATGTCGGATGGCAGATAGATGATATATGATATGTATGGAATTCATTTATAAACAATTTGGAAAAGAGGGGATCGCTAGAGCAGCCTTGTCTTAGGCCAATTTAACTCATAATTCATATCTGAACATAAATGAACAGGTAAAGACACTAGCCTTATGTGATTTTCTGACCCTATTTTAATTCCGTGCATCGTTGTGTCATGATTTTGTGGGGGTTTACATGACTGCTAAATTGGGAACTTGCGACTGCGTTTCGATCAATTTTAAAGAATGAAAAGTCAAAAGTCCTTAAACTGAAATGTAGTAAATAATGTATGTATATCAAAGGAATCTGATGGTTTTGTACAAGTTGACACCTTAAGACAATGAGCAGAAAAGAAGTTTGGTACACTATAATTTTCTTTAAGATATCAACCTATAGAGTTCAATACGATTAGACTCATCTACCATCTCTTAAAACCATTTCCTATTCATGTCAAGAGTCAGATTTATTTTATAGACCATAGCGTTATCAATGGAATGTTTAGCTATACACGTCATGATGACGTAATTTGAATAACTCGAGTCAATTACCATCATCTGAAGTCCTTTTACCTTTTATTTTGTGATGTATTAAATTACTACGGTACATTTAGTTCTCGGCTACAGTCATAAAACTGAACAATAACTCAATTGATAGTTGAGTAGATTGTTTCGCCATTAGGGAAATTACAGACCCTTTCTGTTGTGTAATAAAACTTGGTGTGAAAGAAAACAAAACATGAAGATGAGATATTGAAAATAGAAGATGGATAAACCACATGGATAGACAGATTGTAGATCAAACGATAATTGGGTCCATTTAGACTTATGCAGTGCCCGTCGTAATGCATCATATTCCATCATCTTGTAACAATTCAGTCCCAGCAAGTAAAACGTTAAAGGCTTGTTTGAAAATATGAGTAACTTCCGATATTAAAATCACCGATATTTATCTAACGACAGAGATCAAAGCAGATATTATTTTACTGGGAAAATATCATGAAATTTTATATGAAATTATTGGTTGTGATTTATCAACAAATCGTTAACTTTAAATCCCACTTTCGATTTTAAAACTCTACTTTCGCTTTGAGGATTATTTTACAGCGGATTTGTGGGGGTAAACTCTCAAGCAGTGATAACGACATTGGCTTATTAATAATTTTGTAATGAAAATATCATTAAAGATCAATTATTGTCAAGAACTGTGTCTTCATTTTGTCAACCCTTAAAAAACAATTGACACTTAGGGTTGAAAATGATCAAAGGCAATAATTGTTGGCGGAGGTCTGCCAACGTATCTTAATTTAAACATCAAAGGACGACCCAGGTAACTTATGAATGTTTTCATTTTCATAATCATTAATGCATGGAACTGTAATGAAAGTCTCTAATCATGTCATCAAAACTATACAGATTAATAAGAAAAATCCAAATACATGTAAATGGAAGCCAAAAGCATTCATATCTTAACTTTAGTGGAAATAAACATTGATCGACAATTCTGTACTATCCAAAAAAATATAATTAATTATTCGCAGAGAGAAGACAGGCTTGTGAGTAACGTCCCTTGATAATGTCCTGGATGAATATCACATGATCATAATAAATATCAATGCTTTCAATAACCTATACTATGGAATGATAAGCTTTAAACTTTGTCTTTTTCATAACATTCCTCAAAATTTCGCGTAAAAAGCTTTACTTGAACGATACTCCTTGTTTAGTAGCCCTAGTGAACCAAAATCTCTATAATTAGGTCCCTTACAAACCATTTACTCGGGTCCTAAATACAATATGACACATTCTGCCATTACAATGAAACCTAATCAGTGTAATTTGTGGTTAGAAAAAGATTCTAAACGGCTTTAACAAGAAATTATACCTCTGTCAATGAATGTTACAAAGTGAACGAAAAAACCTCGTACTCTCCGACCCGGAAAACACAAAAGGTACAAGAAATGCATTGTGGGATATGAATAGACTATTTGTGCTCTTTTACCGTGAAGAGTATCACATTGAATTTATTGAAATCCATGAATAAAAAAACTAATAAACTTTAGAAATGATCTAATAGTATGAAATACAAAAATACGAATTTCTTTAAAATATGACTAGATTAGCCTTGAACAAAAGTCTTTAGAAATTATTTGAATAAAAATCTAATGACAATTTACACTCCGTATTTATAAAAAACCACGAAAATACAGGGCAGAGAATCGGAGTTAATTTTCATCAAGTTTTCTTTTTAGGACAAAATACTTCAATTATCAATCAGCTTTAAAATTAGAGACGAATTCACGACTTGCCAGCCAACAGATTATCAACTATTTCAATAGATATATCGCTTATTATGCTCGAAAATAA
Organism: Lottia gigantea; assembly: GCF_000327385.1. Lineage (NCBI taxonomy): Eukaryota > Metazoa > Mollusca > Gastropoda > Lottiidae > Lottia > Lottia gigantea. Next base: position 2,446,866 of record NW_008708943.1, read on the forward strand.
TACAAAAATAACGAATTTTCATGGCTTTTCTTTGTGACACATGATTCATCTGTCGAATATTTAAGGGTTTTTCACGAGATTCTATAAAATGGAGTCAATTAATTTATAAAAAGTTAAGTAGACTAAAGGTTACAGATCAATTCAAATAGTTTAGTACATTTTCCCTCTTTCAATTAAAATCGATTAATATTGGGGTACAAGTCGGATTATGGGTCGGCCCCTATTTTTGAATAAAAAGAATTAGTTAATAATTTTTCTAGCTAATTATAGACTCCGGCGCCAAATGCGGTGACTCAGAAATTCTTTGATGTACTATAACATTATCATTTCTAGTCGAAATATTTTGAAGGAATTTGCATTTTTGTTGCTTTTGTTAGCCAAAAGTTGAAAAGAAAATATGTTGTGCCATGATCATCCTCGAAAAATACATTCGGGTGAATTAATAAGAATTGTACTGTGGCAAACCTCTTATTCTACCCTTTCTCTATTTTTTAAGTTTTAACAAGTTTGCAGATGTGATACTAATTTGCATCAAATGTTGAGGAGTGTTTTATATCTTTCAGCCTTTTCAACTCTTTAAAATAAGTTTTGTAGATTGCACAATAGGGCCTGATAGGACGTTTTATTTATTTATTTTTTTTAATCATTTTGAGATGATTTCCCAAGAAAAAAAAAGGTTACTTTGATTAAAACTATACCTATTTGATTGAATTGAGTAATGAATTAATTTGTACTGTATTTATCTTGTTATATTACACAATCTTATCTTCCATACATAGTTTATAATTTTAATAATGTTGTCATCTAATCGTCTGCGAGCTAAACTTTTACCCGCCAAAAATTAGGCAATACAACTTTTACTACAAAATTCTGCTTTCTCTAAGAGACGGAGCCAAAAACTAGTAAAGGGGCATGCATTTTGTTATACACTGAAGAAATGTTCCATCGTATATAACTTAATATTAAATACAATAATGTCCGAAGCTCAGTTTAAAATATCACACTCAAATGCACAGTATAACAATATTGGTCTATCCAATACAGTTGAAGATGTCAAATTTTAATCCTTCCTTCTCCCTCTTTTAAACATCAATAGTCCGGATTTCCTCGGATTCATCTGTAAATTGACAGTTGCCCTTTCGATTGAATCAGAAGTCAATAAGATTAAGGGATTAAAAGATACATCATTCATCTTTTTATCTATTAGCAGATCGATTGTTCGGTTTAAAGTGTCATTTTCTGTATCATTTTTGGGTGGAAAACCCTTCTACCTTGTCAAATTTGAGAGTATTGGGTGTTCTTGGAGAATTTCTTATAGAGGCACTGGCGAAGGCCGCAATAAAAGAACACAAATATTATTATTATAAACTACTAAATATTATATTGAATAATAGTATAATTAACTTAGCTCCGTAAAAGAGTGAAAGAACGCTTGTACCAGACCATTTCTTGATTAGCTTTTATTTCTGTCTTTACTAGACTTATTTCATAATCAGAATTTTTCAGATTGACATTAAACAAAATGACAAATTTAGGGCATAATATATTCTGAACGCATATTTAATCCAAATATAAGTACCATTTCAGTTTGTTGGAAACAAGAATCATTCAATGTCCACCTAGATCAGAGCAATTTTACTAACAGTGTTTCAGTTAACACTTTTCTTATTCAGAGAAACGTCTTAGTATTTGTCAAATTTAAATTCTCAACCATATGAGTGCAAGTAATACTGTGTAATGATTTTGATATCCCTTTTACAAAATGATATGAAATGTAAAATAATGGCAATAGGAAGTAGGACTCACCTTTAGGGCTCATGCCTTTATAGTGTGGTGGTGTGACCGGTGACGGCGGTGATTGGGAGTCAAGGCTCTGATTATGATCTGGAGATTTTCCCGGAAGTGACATCATTGGTGTTGATGATCTTCCTTCACCAGCGCTGGAAACACTAGCTTCAGAATCACTGCCATATGGTGTTAAGTTGCCAGTGCGTTCTACATCAATTTCTTCTTCTCCGTCAGTCAGTGGGTGCTGACGATCGTAGTTGGATACCATCGACTGCATTTTGGTATATGTTCAAGTCTTTATCACTTATTAAGTTCGTTTGTTAACACAGTAAAGGGTTACACCTTGTTATAAACACATTTTATGTCCCAACCGGCACTCTTCAATTGTCGATAACAGCTTACACAAACCAGTCCAATACCATCTAATAGTTGATGATAAAATATTCTCAGTAAATCAATAAACTGAACCAAGATCGAAGATATCACAGAATATTTGATTGGTTACAGATCGAACTCTGATCAGATAGATCGAAGATGAATCTATCGACTGTGTATGATGTTGTAACGTTCAGCTAGTAATGATGAAGTTTTAAGATGAATCTCGAAGCCTATAAATTGTCACCATGGCTAGTCATGTGGAACATAGTCATCCAGTCCCAATTCTCATCAATACAATTATGATAATAACGTCTTGATAATCGTGACTTTTCACCTAGGACAAAAGTCAATCAGATCACATCAAAGGAAAATAAGATAGAAAGGCGTGTTTTTGTGGTCGTTGACAGCTAGCGTAACAAATATCCATCAGTAAGTTATTTATTACAGACGATCTCATTGGTGGAGATATAATTGAGTATTGGGAATAATTATTGGTTGATTATGAAGACCACGCCCTTCTTTACCTGACAGATAAGCACAGATCTTAATTACTACGAAGGGAATAATAAAAATATGAATTATATATTGGACTGAAGAATAAATAACTAAGCTATAAATCCAGTATTATTGTTATTAATATTTTGATTAAATTGAAATTAGAAAAGGATAAAAGTCAACTAAAAACTCAATTATTTTCGTTTATTGGAAAAATGAACGTTGAGTTTTATGTATTTACCAATTTATAAAATCAATTTCATTCTGAAAAGGTTAAGAAATTTGTCCAAATTGATGTTAATGAAAATGGTTTGATGGACATTTTAAATAGTCTGTCCATAGATCGGTTTGAAAACTCAATGAAAGATGTTTTATTATGCGACTTGTGTTCCACAACAAAAGGGAGCAGTTTAAAATTCATTGTGAAATTTTGTAAAATGATTTATTTTGACAGACTTTGCATTGCCAAAGAACTTATTTATCAACAATTAGCTCGATTTTTTTTTTTGTAACGGAAGTGTTGGTAGTAATAGATTCTCCTTTTGGCAGCTACAAACTCTGTCGTTTTCGAATAATACATACTATTTTTGATAAATTGTACATTGCAGGTCAAATTCCCCATTCTAATGCCAGATTTTCTATTTTGTATTCCGAATTCTCCTTTTAAATTCCATTTTAGTATCTTAAATTTTCTATCAACATATTTTTTACATGTTTTTATTCCATATTCTCAAATGATTTTATTTGATATTCTGAAGTACTCAAAATTTAAATTCTCAATTTGGTTTTCTCAAATTCTTCATATTTTGATATTCTCAAATACTCCATTTAAAATTTCTTAAATTCTCAAATACTCCATTTAAATTTCTTAAATTCTCAATTTCTTCATTCGATATTCTCAAATGTTCTTCGTTTGTATTGGTATTTTGCAAGTCTGTGTTTGTTTGTTTTTCTACTTTGTGTTCGAAAATATTGAAATGATTGAAACTGTTGTTACCAGATGTAGGGTAGATCCACAAAAAGCTATAGTCAATGACTTCAAGAAACCAAATAAATATATTTCTTATATTTGATCATAAAAATACAAACTGGTTTGATGTCAACCATAAATTTCTCAACTTCCGTCAATTTGTCACTTACATTCATGCTAAATATTCAAATTCATGAATTGTGAAAAATAACTTTGAATCATCCACTTTGATTTAAGATAAACGTATTTCATCAATTTGCTGCGGAATATCATAAATTCATAGTCTATATCTGTGTATAATATTTTTTTTTATAATATTATATAAGTTAAGTCTCTGAGTATGATGTTAGTTGGCAAAGTGACATAAGGTTTTCCTGTAGGGTAGTGAGCAAGCTCTAATTCGATTGTGTCTCAATCAAAATTTTGTCGGCTATTGAATGTTTTGGAATACACTTGTGAAAAACGGAAGGTATCAGATTAAAGATGTAGAGCTTATATGTATTTTTGTATTTAAATTTTCAGGTATAATTATAGAGCTATTCACAAAATCTTGAGAGTCATTACATTGACTAACCAAAAAAAAATAAATATAATAGACTATTGAACCCTGATATCGAATTTACTAAAAGATATACTGGTGGAATTAGGGACCACTAACAAGAAATATATGAGCTATTAGGTATAGTATGGTTCGCTCAAACTATAACGAGACTCCTTTCTGTCATATTGATATGTGTTGTATTGTTTTAGTTGTTTCATTATTCTATCGTCTTCTGGAGCTATATAGGTCGTTTGGTGCTGGTGCTCCTTATAGATTCATTTCATTTCAAACTATAGAGCATACGACAACTGTTTAATATGTTATGTGTCATATTTTATATGGAAGACTAATTTTTACTGTTAATGCTGTCGATTGTTCAAGTTTTGACCCTCAATCTTTTCCACCAAAGCTCAGACGATTGGGGTGTTAACGATATTGAGAAAAAAGTCGAGGAGTTCAACTCAAGCAATAATTGAAAATTTTCTTAGATTTGATGAGATATCGATAACCTGATCGATATCTTTAGAACTATAATAGAGATGAACTCGTGAGCAGCGGAATGATAATTACAGGTCAAATAAAACCCCTTCCTTCCATTTAACACCCTTTAACCTTACACCCATAATCAAATAGTCCTAAATGAGGATAGAAAATGGGCAATAAACACCCAAAATACTGATATCGTTTGAAGCAAGCCGATTCTCGGATTCCAAGTAGAAAGGTCACAAGATTAAGACAGAAAGTCGAGAGAATAAAAAAGAGCAATTAAAAATCTCGTCGCTTTATCGTGAGATTTGACGAGATTGATCATATTTGTTTTAACCCTTTATCTGTCAACAATAGAAACGATCAACGAAAGAGGATCTGTGATTGGATAATTGGTCAAGCGGTTCAGACGAAAGAAAAGGGTTGATTGGTTAATTACTGGGCAATATTAAAGAACAATATCTTCTATAATTTGTACATATTTTAGCAGATTGTAAGAAGAAAATCTTGTTTAAATCTCGAGAAAGTGTTACCTGTATTTTGTCGGCTAAATTCAAAGTCTTTAAGACAAAGTAGATCATTTTTACGACCGAGAAATGAGAAATACAAAAGAGTAAAATTATCTTAATTCCGAAATAGGTCTTTAGATTTATCATCTTTATGGAGTGTTCTACTTTATAAATTAATTGCTGAATAAACAGAAGGGATTTCACACTTTATTGATCGTGGGAAAGATTGCTTCCATTTTTGTACCCCACCCCCCTCATTTCCACCATAATGAATCATATGGAAGAGTGGAATTTGGGGAGGGTGCCACTTTCGTTGAAAGTTTTTAATTCAGACTTACGCCTACTGCAAACTCATACAAACTTTAGTTGACGGCACACCTACTTGATACGTTTTTTTTTTCCAGTCGTGGTGCCTCAAAGTTAAAAAAGAGAGAGAGAGGAGGGGTTGGGGGGGGGGGGGGGGGGTATCGGCTGTGTCAGAATTGTGAAAACGTTTCCTTAAACATAGACAGTTTTGGCAACTTTACAGGCTACAAAATGTTTCTTTCTTGTCGTAAAAGATCTTTAAACCAATGGGCATCTTTATATTTGGTGGTGGGAGGTAGAATCTTTTTTTTTTATACTTGATCGTCTACTTAACGGTGATTAGATTTAATGCATTTTTGTTCAAGTATTATCATACTCAATGTGGAATTGCGTTGGACGCAGTTTAGGAAATGCTGTGGTTGTTTTCTGATTATTGCTTGAAATAGATCTTTCATCCATAACACCAAAAAGGGCAAAAGTTTAGATTACTTTGACCGCCTGATAGTGTGCAGTTTTTTTTTCTAGATTTTTGCGGAAGAACATATCCAAATAGTCAGCTTGCATTTCAAACTATTATGTTCAACTAGCTCGAAGAAAATCATCCGTGTCCATGTAGTTTCATTAGGAACCTAAAAAGAGCAGCAACGTAACGTGTCCTAACCGGGGTCAAGAGGTCACTAACTGGACAACTGTTAGTTTAAAGTCAAAATAGGATTAACAGATTAAAGTATTACTATTCTACAGAAGGTGTTTAGTATCTGTAATATGTTCAGGAGATTATCCTCACACCCTTACGTCTGTTGACCAACTAAACACCCCACACCCGGGACCGATTCAAGGTCCCTAAACCCTCGGGGCTTGTAATCAGACACAATCACTTACATGAATTGCTATCATAACTTTTGTTTATCGGTTGTTATCGCCTTCTGATTTATCCAATCATCCAACACGTTATGAATTGAACAATAATACAATAAAACAATACTAGGTATTTGATTGGCCATTTATCACCTTCTGCGATCCTGCAACCAAATAACAGCCTCGGGCTTGAAAAGATCAGAGAGTAAATATTGGGTGGAAATAATGTTAAAGTGTACAATTATTTGTAATTATTGTACAATAGAAGACATTACTAAGTGTTGGGAATAGTTCGAGGTTGAATAATTATCACAAATAGAATGATTTCACTTCCCAACAACAACCTATAGTTTTGCGATATCGGCATCCACTGGAAGCGACCGTTAACTTGTCATCTTCCTACATAACATTATTGGCAGTCTTATCATTGTTCATCATGGACATTCCTGCTCGTTCTTTTTGCGACAAGGTGCAAAAGATTCGAATCCCCTTCATGGCAAGATACCTTGTGTATGCATTCGAGGTTTGTTTCGAGGTCCTCTGCAAACCCCTTCCCATATAATTTTCGTCATAACAGCATTGCAGGGGCTAACATTCTGACAATAATCCGAGGCTCTATGTGATAAAGACTGTGCTGGTTAAAGATCCATATAGACATTTGGAAATCGAAACATTGGCTAATTGTTGGCTAATGCCATCGTCCTGGCAAAATGTCCATTATTGCATGACGGTGTCAGACCCAGTCTGTAGACAAGTAGGACGTAAAACTCCATTTCCTTTCAATATGAGTTTTTGCTAACCTTGTGGTTCCATTTTTTAGCAAATGCTTAGAGAAGACATTTCGATAATTGAAATCACATTTTATTAATGTAAAATCAAACAAAATTGACTAAAAAAATAAAATCATAGATTAGCATCGCATCAAATATTGAAGGGAAATAGTCGTCTAAATATTCAAACTATCAATATCTTCTCAGAATGAAAATCCGAAACAGCAGCCTAAGTTAAAAAGTTTTGTAGGAAATGACGACAAATAGATATCACCGACAACATAAACATATGGTAATAACACTCTTTCGATTCAATTGCTCGTTTTATTTAATTGGAGATGCATCATACGTCTGATTTTCATTCTGAAAAAATGGATTAATACAAATGACCCCTTTCAAATAGTTAAGAATATTATGTCGACTGTAAACAATTTCAACGTAAAAGTCAAACAACAATAAGGTAATACGAATTAATTAATGAATTTTGTCACAAAGTTCAAATTCTAAAAGTGATTTCTTGATCTTCCACATTTTCCAATTCACAGCTCAGTTCATTGATCTCCATCGTTATTGATCCGAAAGTTGCGTTTACTGAATCATCTTGTTTGTCGTCTGTATCCTCTATATCTGGCCATTCTAATGATTCGTTCAAATCAACTTCATCCTTCGTATCGCCGTTACTTGTACCCTGGGCTATGTCGGCGTTAAAATCGTCATCAACGTGTTCTGCTTTGTCACATTCAGTTCTATCCTTACCCTCTCGCTCGTCTTCAGGGTCATCTTGAGAAAGATTTTCCACGGTTTGAGCCAGAGCGTTTCGAAGATCTTCCTGAGTGACAGAAATGTCTTTGACATCCTTGGTCTTCGAAAGATATTTTTCTGAAATCATATTAGCATTGGTTTCAGGAAGGTTTTCGGTTTCTACATGAACAATAGGAGATTTAGGCACCAGCCAGCTGGTATTGAGAGTTTCTTCTACTAAAATAGAAACTTTTAGTGAATTTTCCAAAGCTGTGGTTTCTTCAGGTATAATATCAAATGTGTTCTCAAATGATGTTTCAAGATCAACAAGTTCTTTAGGCAGGTGAACATCAACTGACGTAGAATTGGAATGGTTTTGTTCTCGTAATGTTTGCCTTGATTCCAGTTCGGGTGTTGATCGATCTTCAGAGTCGATGGACAGGTTGGGCACCAACCAATCATCTAGCGTTAAATGATCACTGATTTCATGTTTCTGAGGTGAACATGGTTGTGGTTCATGGTTTTCATCTTCTTGTGGAAAAGTTTCTTCTGCTTTCATCGCAGCTGTCTCATTTGATTCAGCTTGAAGAAATTTGTGTTTTCTGCCAAGGTTATCTGCAAATTCATCACCGTAATGCCCCTCTTCATCTTCACTATCGCTTGATATCTGAGCTTCAAAATCACCCGATTCCCTCCGGAAGTCAATTTTATCATATATAGTATGTGAGCTATTGGGATCGATGTTAACATCTGACATACTTGGGGACACTGACAATATGGAATTATTTGTAATATTAGAATCTACACTATACTTCTTCCTCTTCTTATGTCTAGAAGATTTGCGTTGACTTACACGGATTTCTCCTCGTTTTGCGGAAGTAGAGATGTGTTGGTCTTGGTAGTTTGTACTTCTGTTGAGGCCAATCTCTGGCCTCCTTATGGCTTTATTATCAAAGTATTGTTGGTATTTTTCAGGAGAGGGGTTAATAATATCAATAGGAGTTGATGTTATTTCGGAGTAGGTCCAATCTTCGTACACATTACTAGACACAGGCTTTATTCTAGTTCTAATCTGCTTAAAGGTCTTCTTGGGATACATTGGCGAGGGCGCAAGTCGTATTCTACCATCTAATCCACCTTCGTCATTTTCTGTGGATCCTTTTCTTGGTCGATTTCCAGCCTTAGTTTCTTTCAGGGATGCACCTTTGTATTCTACCGAACTAGCACTACTCCGACGATTATCTAAAAACCTTGATAAGGTAGAACCAGATACAGCCTTCAGGGACATTTTGCTCTTATCAGAAGAAACGTGATCATGATAAACATCGCCATGTTTCGTCTTTGATAAGGTCTTTGATAAGGTGGCGGACGCTACATTAACTTTAACAGGACTGGCAGCTTTCATTCGAATCTTGTCTTCAGTGGATTTTTTAGCGGGTTTTGTATGAAATGAATCAAAATGCTTATCCACAGATCCTGGTGTAATTTTAGAGGTGACTTTCGTGGAAATGTTCTTTGGGAGTTTGGCAGTATTTACATCACGGCTTCCTCTTGGTTTAATTTCTTCTATTAAAGTAGAAGCAGAGCTTGATGAATTTCCGACCATTTCATGTTTAGATAACCTCCTTACACCAACCCCTGAAAATATAGAAATCAATCCATTTAATACATTTTCCAGAATCAATTTGAATGGATGTTTACAAATACTTAACAGTACAACAGAATGATGTTTCCGGTGTCTGTGAGCTGTAGGGAACTAGGGATAAATTATGTCGCGTAGCAAAGCGATCGGTAACGCCTTAATTTAGACAAAAATAAATAAAAATATAAAACAAAAAAAATCACTAAAGATGAACTTCTTCCATATCATCAAGGTACAGCTTGAAAACTATCGGAGGGACGGAAAGTGTCCATAAAATATCACTAAAAGCTTTAGGAAACCTAGTTGAATTCTAATATCTCCACTTACCCCTTTCAGTTGTTGATGCACGTTTTTGATTTTTGTCGACTTTTGTCCTTAATCTCTTTGATGATGAAGACAGACGTTTTTCATTCCCCACTTTCGATATTCCAGCAGACGTATCACGGGCATGAGATCTTCTTCTATCTACTTCAGCTATTTCTGAAATCGTCGTAGATGTACCAGATTTAAAATTCCTTCCGTTTCTTTTTCCGTTGTTTTTGCTTGGCAGAGAAGAACCATATTTCTCAGTAGACCCAGAAGACGTACGAATGCCAGCAGACGAACGTTGTATACTACTCACTCCAGACATGGTAGACACACCAGAAATACCAGACATTCCAGATTCAATAAAAGATGGATTTATACTAGCCGTTCTAGATATTTCTGTATTCCTACTTTCTAAAGCAGACATACCAGACATGCCCGACACACCAGAAATGGCAGACATTCCAGATTCAATAAAAGATGGATTTATACTAGCTGTTCCAGATATTTCTGTATTCCTACTTTCTAAAGCAGACATACCAGACATACCAGACATGGCAGACATACCAGATTCAATAAAAGATGGATTTATACTAGCCGATCTAGATATTTCTGTATTCCTACTTTCTAAAGCAGACATACCAGACATGGCAGACACACCAGAAATGGCAGACATTCCAGATTCAATAAAAGATGGATTTATACTAGCCGATCTAGATATTTCTGTATTCCTACTTTCTAAAGCAGACATACCAGACATACCAGACATGGCAGAAATACCAGAGATACCAGACATTCCAGATCCAATAAAAGATGGATTTATACTAGCCGATCTAGATATTTCTGTATTCCTACTTTCTAAAGCAGACATACCAGACATACCAGACATGGCAGACATTCCAGATTCAATAAAAGATGGATTTATACTAGCCGTTCTAGATATTTCTGTATTCCTACTTTCTAAAGCAGACATACCAGACATACCAGGCACATCAGACAAACCAGATCCAATAAAAGAGGGATTTATACTAGCCCGTCTAGATATTTCTGTATTCATACTTTCTAAAGCAGACATACCAGACATGGCAGAAATACCAGACACGGCAGACACACCAGACTTTCCAGATTCAATAAAAGATGGATTTATACTAGCCGGTCTAGATATTCCCGTATCCCTACTTTCTAAAGCAGACATACCAGACATGGCAGAAATACCAGAGAAACCAGACATTCCAGATATGGCAGACATTCCAGATTCAATAAAAGATGGATTAATACTAGCTGTTCCAGATATTTCTGTATTCATACTTCCTAAAGCAGACATACCAGACACGGCAGACACATCAGACACGGCAGACAAACCAGATGCAATAAAAGAGGGATTTATACTAGCTGTTCCAGATATTTCTGTATTCTTACTTTCTAAAGCAGACATACCAGGCATGGCAGAAATACCAGAGATACCAGATTCAATAAAAGATGGATTTATACTAGCCGTTCCAGATATTTCTGTATTCATACTTTCTAAAGCAGACATACCAGACACGGCAGACATACCAGACATGGCAGACACACCTGATACTCTAGACACACCAGATATGGCAGACATTCCAGATTCAATATAAGATGGATTTATACTAGCCGTTCTGGATATTTCTGTACTCATACTATCTAAAGCAGACATACGGGAGGCATTATGAGAAGGGTTCATACTGCTCACTTCAGACACTTCTGTGGAACTACCCGTCAAAGCTGACGTACCAGATGATGGATTTATACTCCCCACGTGAGATTTTTCTGAAGAAGAAGACTCCAAAGCAGAACGCTTTTGTATAGAAGAAGTATCGGGTGAAGTATGGGATTTTCTATACCCTACTTTAGGTGAATCTGTTGAATGCCCTTTCATAGCCGAAGTGTCGGGTTCGTGATGTCTTCCGGGTGAAGTATGGGATTTTCTATAGTCTACTTTAGGTGAATCTGTTGAATGCCCTTTTGTTGCAGAAGTATCGGGTTCGTGATGTCTTCTGGGTGAAGTGTGGGATTTTCTATAGTCCACTTTAGGTGAATCTGTTGAATGCCCTTTCATAGCTGAAGTGTCGGGTTCATGATGTCTTCCGGGTGAAGTATGGGATTTTCTATAGTCCACTTTAGGTGAATCTGTTGAATGCCCTTTCATAGCAGAAGTATCGGGTTCATGATGTCTTCCGGGTGAAGTATGGGATTTTCTATATTCTACTTTAGGTGAATCTGTTGAATGCCCTTTCATAGCAGAAGTATCGGGTTCATGATGTCTTCCGGGTGAAGTATGGGATTTTCTATATTCTACTTTAGGTGAATATGTTGAATGCCCTTTCGTTGCAGAAGTATCGGGTTCATGATGTCTTCCTGGTGAAGTATGGGATTTTCTATATTCTACTTTAGGTGAATCTATTGAATGCCCTTTCGTTGCAAAAGTATCGGGTTCATGATGTCTTCCGGGTGAAGTATGGGATTTTCTATATTCTACTTTAGGTGAATATGTTGAATGCCCTTTCGTTGCAGAAGTATCGGGTTCATGATGTCTTCTGGGTGAGGTATGGGATTTTCTATATTCTACTTTAGGTGAATCTGTTGAATGCCCCTTCGTTGCAGAAGTATCAGGTTCATGATGTCTTCTGGGTGAAGTTTGGGATTTTCTATACTCTACTTTAGGTGAATCTGTTAAACGCCTGTCCATAGCAGAAGTATCAGGTTCATGATGTCTTCCGGGTGAAGTATTGGATTTTCTATACTCCACTTTAGGTAAATCTGTTGAATGCCCTTCCATAGCAGAAGTATCGGATTCATGATGTCTTCCGGGTGAAGTATGGGATTTTCTATACTCCACTTTAGGTAAATCTGTCGAACGCCTGTCCATAGCTGAAGTAACAGGTTCATGGTGTCTCTTAGGTGAAGCTGAATGTGTTTTTCTATACTCTTCTTTCGGAAAATCTGTCGAACGTTCTTGAATAGCAGCAGAATGATGTTTATGATGTCTCTCGTTTTGTTTTGGTGAAGGAGACAAGGGTGCTATAATCTCCAGGTTATACATTGGTGTTTCTTTCGGTAAAAGTACGGAAACTTTTTTATCAGCGCCGTGTGACACAGAAGCCACGTTTGAAGAACACTTATCTCCACCTTGTGATATGATTCTTATTGAATCCATAATTTCTTCAGGGGTCAAAGACTTTTTAGAGGATACCAGAGACTTTTTCGATGGCGTTGATGTTAGCGTTTTTGTCCATTCTTTGACTAAATCTATTGATGGCGAAGACTTTGGAGGCTTGGTAATGACGGGTTTAGATGTTCTCGTATCAGGTTTTTGGTCGTCGTTGTGCTGCAAGAGTTTGACAATCTCGTTCATTTGCTTTTGTGTTAGAGGTGGCATGTCTACACCGTCTAAAAGAGACAGAAATAGATTTAAAGTGATAGAACAATATAGTTGAAGAGGTTGATTTTGGATTTTATGGTAACTTTTCGAACTCGAGTTGACAAGTGACTTTTTCCCTCTAATGAATCTTCTGTATTTGAGATTAAAGTTGTCCAGTTCATCACTAAAACTAAATTTATAACAGTGCATAATTCCGACGCGGTTATATAGTGAGATACTGTAATCTCAATAAATTTAGCATCAATAATTCATTTTTCGTCTTCTTATAATATTAATCTTTTGCCCATATCAAATAAATTTATAGCTTGTATCTGTACTTACATTTTTTAGAATATTCCGGTGTCGGTTGTTGCCCAGTCATTGTTTCCACACAAACTTCACCACACAAAGTTGTACAGCCTGGAGGTGGGGGTTCTTCAAAGACACCATCCTTATAAGACTCGTCATGGAAAAACTGTAGGTCTTTCCTGCAATAAGTGAAAAATAGAATTACTGAATGTATATCTTGTTTATTGAACGAACACATTCATTTTGAATTGTATAATTAAATCAATTGAAATATATGAATGAATGAATGAATGAAATGAATGGAGATTTACGTCCTTTTCTTCACCATGTGGTCTAATGAAGACGGGAATGAATAAACAAATAACAAAGCAAAACAAATTAGTAAAGAAAAGCAGAATAGAAAATCAGAAAAGCAAAGTAAAATAAATATAACTACCTTCTGGACCATACTTTAAAGCAATGGATGAGACAAAACAGACCAATCAACGACGCTAGGGCAATCAAAATACCCACTGTAATACTGATGTCTCTTTTGTGATGGTATTTAATATGGCCTGTATGTACTAGCCTACTAAATATTGTTGAATGTCGGCCTGAAATTATAATTACCAGTTTAATAGCAAATCAAACTCCCTTGTTTTCTCTCTGAATAAATTCTCTCTTATAAATCTTTATCTGAACTGATGAGGTAACAACGAAAACCATATCAACACTATAAACTTGATAAAATACCACCGAATGACAAAAGACAATTCCAAGATTAAAATACGTTATCGACAAATTTGGAAGCCAAATTTTCATATTTGCATCCAGGCAATATCCATGCATCAAAAAGCAAATGGAATATTGCCATCATATTGCTGCTATAAATTTTACTGAGCGAATCAACTACTGTAAGTAACCGAAGATTGACTAAAGGGAAAGAACTCTAATTCAAAGACTATTAGTTAATAGTGGGCTGGAGTTCGATTCCTATCACAGAAGTTATTTCCCTTGTTTTCAATCTTTGCTGCTGATTTGTAACTTATTGTACCTACAAAAATCACAATAATCATTAACAGATCATAAGTGTAAATAAATCAAACCTGTTGAAGCTGCATTGCAGATGTAATCCTCAGAATTTTTAGCACAACGACATAGTGAACTGTCCAACTTAGATAAACATTCACCATTTTCACACGGGGCATCTCCACAGATTGGTACAACTGAAATGGAGGGGAATAGAATTTTACGTCTAATTCTTTGTGCAATGTGATAAAATTGACCGGGCAAAATGTAAATTATGGACATGACATTTAACTGTTAACTGAATTACAGATAGTCGAAGTTGAACCAATCTTATCTTAATTAGAATTTAAATTAGCCTAAAATATATTTTATTTACCCTCTCTTCATCTGATACAGCTCAACTTCATTCAAATTTGATTACAATTTTTCGTCAGTTTAATAAGACTGAAGTTGAGTTTAGAGAGCATATATATTTCAAACCTTTTTAAACATAAATTTCAGTGTTGCCGCCCCATAGAAGCACTGGCAGTGATCACTCAGAGAGACCATATTAGTGTTTAAGTGAATTATTAGAAGAATAAGCTTTAAGTGTATACCTCTTGATTGTTTTAATCCCATACTTACTATTCTGACAGCGGGATCCATAATATCCGACAGGACAGATACAGATATAATTGGATGGTCCTCGACTCAAATCATTTCTGCATAAACCACGATGTAAACAAGGTTCGTATTTACAAGGATCCTCTGAAATAATAATTCATAAATTAACTATTTCATTGCAGTCAAGCAACGTCGTGTTGTGAGTTTGAATTGCTCTAGTGTTGTCGGATATAACCACCAATAATCAAAGAATATCTTAAATGTCGACTCTCTCCTCTTGAAGCTAGAATAACACATTTTGTCATCGAACATTAGAAAAACTACAAGTTTAGTTAATCTATCCTTTTTCGGAAATGAAAGTTTAAAAGAAACGTTTACCTCGTAATTGAACATTTTCAAATTCTTTCTTTCGCAAAGTTTTCTCCAACTTAGTAATTTTCTCTGCAAAGATTGATAAAAAAAAAACGTCTTTATGGTTCACGAAAGAAATAAAAACTTTCCCAAAATACAACTTTAAGTTTAAATGGGCATGTTAATTTATTGTGAAGTCGATTATCATTGGGTAGACGTATTAGATTTCGGCTTCAACGATTCAAAAGATTAAAGCGAATCGTTCGCCATTTGTTTGGACAATCATACCTTGTCCTTAGTCTTTTTAGCTAAATTAGTAGCCCAGCCTATTTTAGACATTTCACCGTCGAAATATGAAGCTTCAAAATCTTGTGTGTCCACCAGAAATTTCACTATCAATAAAAACAAAATATTTCATGTACCTACCTTTACTTAAGTTTACAACGATCACTTGTGGTGTTTTAACTGGATTTGACCGTTTTGGTTTTTTGTCAATTCCGACATCTAGTTTATCATTTAGATCCCGCTTTTGATCTGATTTGGTCGACGGAATGTCAACTGTAACGCCCCCATGTGATGCTTTAACTTTAGTCGATTCTTTAGAATAACAGGTTTGAAGAAAATATCCAAATAATAAAAAGACTAAAACACTTTTACGTAGGCCCATTTTTGTTTTTTATGGACGCATCCATCTTGAATTTGGCGTCATGGTTGTTCTGGTTGACGTCATAATTTAATGACGTCAACAACAGCCCACAGGCGTGTTGAATAACTCTTGAACACTTTATAAGAATAAACATAAAATTTAATTCTCAAGAATGGTGAATATGAGTTATATTCATATTAAATGGCATGTGAATCAATGATCTGGCAAAGCAAGCACGACTACACCAATGAATTATGTCCAAATCAATTCGACATTAACGGAAAAATCCCACCTGAAAACTTTGAAAATTGCTTGTGAAGATGGACGGAAGACGTAGAATGCTCTGGAAATCTTTAGTGGATATTAATATTGCAATAACCATCCTTTCACACCAAATGTTGGATACAATTGGATAAATTGAATGGAAACGGTTGCTTTAGCAAGATGCAAAAATTTATGCATGAAAACATCTTAAGTATCTTCACAATGATCAAAGTATTACGTCTTCATCTTTTTTTTCAGGGAAGTTTGTGAATGCAACAATTTGATTGGATTGTACGCTAGCGAACACAGCCAACCTGAGCACTCGTCAGAAAGACTGTAAAATTAATTACGCATGAAATCAATGGCTCTGGTTGACTGTAACCTCTGACCCCCCTCCCCCTCCCCCCCCCCCTCCTTTGGTTCCTCCACCGATCAAGCTAACAATAAATCTTGGATGACAGACGGCCCCGGAAATAGCTTGCTACAATGCTTCCACTTTTTCATGTTGGTGTTTAGTAAAACTATAGAGGTTTTTTTTCTTCAAGATTTCGAGATAAGAAGGTTAATGATTTGCCATTTTTAACAAGGGATAAGGGTCATATGAAATATCTTGTCCAACTATATAGCAATCAGATCACTCACTGAGCTAGCTAAGAATGTGGATGCTGTGATCATGTACAATAATGCTTATAAGACACATCATACTTTTTTACAAAATAATATTGATATACTTATACAAAATATTAAATCTTGGGATAGTCTAAACTTTATTATGATTCATCTCTTCCAATAATTGTCTTAGCTCATTTAGCATAATTGTCAAAGCTTTGTTATTTTCTTGTCTCTTTTTAGCCACAGATCTTTCATCAGCTGGGTTTAAAATTAGTTGAGTTTGGCTGCCGTCAGCTGTTGGGTGTAATTTGGAAGTAATGTTGGCAATTTTTGCATTTAAATTCATGACAGCTGCTGGGTTTTTCTCATTGAGCTTCTGGACTTTTTCTTCTGCAACTTTGGCCTCATGTTCAACTTTCTTGACCAGCTCCAAAGATCGTTCCTCTTCGGCCTTCGTCTTTCCTGATAAGATTGTTTCACCAAATACGTCCTCCTCTAGTTTTCGAAGGTTATCATCCACGATGCTAGGTGTGGATGTAGTTTTTGCTATCACATCTATTTCCTCTTCATTGTTTTCCAGTTTTGCACCCAAATCGTTTCTTCGATTCTCTTCAGACATTTTCGCCTTATTCATCTGTTTCAGCGTTTGATGTTTATGTTTTATAGGAGGGGCATGGTGATTGGGCGATTTTTTGTGTGTGTGTTTTGAAAACTTAGTTTCTGTTTTCTTTGGAATATTTAAGTTATCGACCCTTTTCTTGAGATTATTTTTTAACACAGAGGACTCTACTTTCTTCGGAAGCTTGGATGGGTTGATTTTATGCTTAAAATTAGATTTGAAAACATTGCTGTCAATGTTCTTTGGCACCTTCAAGGAATCGATTTTCTTTTTAAGCCGATCTTTCAAAACGGAAGTTTCATTTTTGTTTGTATTCTTCCCTATGTTTGCATGTTTTACGTGGGATCCCATAGAACCAACTAAAGAGCCCTGTTTATGTTTTGAAGAAACGGTTGAACTTGTTGGACTTTCGGGTGACATTTCTGTGGTAACTGATAATAGATCATGCTTTTCGTTAGAATCCACTGTCGAAATTACTTTCTTAGAAGTTGTTGATATAACGTTCATCTCGTGTGTCGTTTCCGCAGTGGTAATAGAACGTTCCGTTGATGCTTTTGGAGTTGATAAGATATTTGGCGTTTCATTCATAAAGGGTTCTTTGGTTTTCTTTGGCAAGGTAGCATCCTTTGAAGTCGATAATTTTTCTTCGGGAATTTGGGTAATTTCTGACTTTTTCTTTGGTTCTACATTGACAAGAGCTTTCTGAGGAGTGGTGGAGGCACCTATTTTTTCTAGTTTCGAGCTTGGGGTAATAACTGTCTCTACCTTTGGTTTTTCTTGCATAGTAGGTTTTTGTGGCACAGGCAAGGTATCTGCTTTGTCTTCTTCTGGGCTTGGTATGGTTTCCGACTTTATCATCGGAATTTGTTGCATAATAGGTTTTTTTGGTATGGGTAATGCATCTGATTTTTCTTCTTCTTGGATGGGAATGTTTTCGGACTTTATCTTTGGTTTTTCTTGCATAATAGGTTTTTGTGACACGGGTAAGGCATCTGATTTTTCTTCGTCTGAGATGGGAATGGTTTCCGACTTTTGGCTTGGGGTGGTTGTCGATTTTATAATTGGTTTTTCTTTCTCAAAAGGTTTTTGTGGCGTGGGAATGGCATCTGATTTTTCTTCTTTTGGGCTTGGGGTGGTTTTCGATTTTATAATTGGTTTTTCTTTCTCAATAGGTTTTTGTGGCGCGGGAATGGCATCTGATTTTTCTTCTTTTGGGCTTGGGGTGGTTTTCGATTTTATAATTGGTTTTTCTTTCTCAATAGGTTTTTGTGGCGCGGGAATGGCATCTGATTTTTCTTCTTTTGGGCTTGGGGTGGTTTTCGATTTTATAATTGGTTTTTCTTTCTCAATAGGTTTTTGTGGCGCGGGAGTGGCATCTGATTTTTCTTCTTTTGGGCTTGGGGTGGTTTTCGATTTTATAATTGGTTTTTGTGGCACGGGTAAGGC
The DNA here is from genome assembly GCF_000327385.1 of Lottia gigantea. Taxonomy (NCBI): domain Eukaryota; kingdom Metazoa; phylum Mollusca; class Gastropoda; family Lottiidae; genus Lottia; species Lottia gigantea. Next base: position 2,465,902 of record NW_008708943.1, read on the forward strand.
ATCTGATTTTTCTTCTTTTGGGCTTGGGATGGTTTCCCACTTTATCTGTGGATTTTCTTTTACAATAGGTTTTTGTGGCACGGGCAATGCATCTGATTTTTCTTCTTTTGGGCTTGAGTTAGTTTTCGAGTTTATAATTGTTTTTTCTTTCACAACAGGTTTTGGTGGAACGGGTAAGGCATCTATTTTTTCATTTTTCGGGCTTAGGGTGGTTTCCAACTGTATCGTAGGTTTATCTTTCACAATAGGTTTTTGTGGCACAGGAATGACATCTGATTTTTCTTTTTTTGGGCTTGAGATGGTTTTCGATTTTATAATTGGTTTTTCTGTCTCAATAGGTTTTTGTGGCACGGGCATGACATCTGACTTTTCTTTTTTCGGGCTTTGGGTGGTCTTCGATTTTATAACCAGTTTTTCTTTCACAATAGGTTTTTGTGGCACGGGCAATTCATCCGACTTTTCTGTTTTCGGGCTGGGGTTGGTTTCGGGTTTTATAATTGTTTTTTCCTTCACAACAGGTTTTTGTGGCACGGGTAAGGCAGCGGGTTTTTCTTCTTTCGGGATTATATTTGTTTTTTCCACCTCTATAGGTTTTTTGGGATTTGGCAAGATATCTAATATTCTTCCTTCAGTAAGTTGGGTGGTTTCTATAGTAGTAGGTGCCAATGCAATTTTTTCGAGGCTTGGGGTGGTTTTTGATATTTTATGTAGTGCATTCTTTACGATGATTTCTTGGGGGGTAGGCAAAGCATTTTCCTGTAAGATTATATTTTCTTCTTCGGATACTGTTTTTGTTTCTGATATTTCTTCTGTGGAAGGAGTGGTCAAATCTTCCTGTGCCAAAGAGACAGCTGAAATTGCAAATTCCTCTTCTGGCTCCTCTGGATTCTCCATTTGTTTGGTTTCAGCGATCGACTCTGCTTTCGCTTCAGGCGTAGCGTCTTGAGTTTCATCTTTCCCTTCATCTTGGTTTGTGTCCTCCTTGACATCAGTAACTTGTCGGTGATGTTGGAGACGATCGTTGTGACGGTGTCTTC
>NW_008708943.1:2466988-2486813 GCF_000327385.1 Lottia gigantea
TTCGAATGGAGATGTTTCCCGAGACTCACGATCAGTTTTTTCATATCTTCTTTCATTTTTACCTTATGCATATCTTCAGATTTTGCAATATTCTCCAACTTGCTTGCCAACTTTTCAACCATTTTCACACTTTTCTGTTGTGCCCTAATATCATTTTCATCTTTTTTGAATGTTAGTAATTTTTCTGGTTTATGCTTATTATTTGCAATTTTCACGTGTTTATGCTCACCCCTTTTCTCTGTATTATCCACAAGTGTTGGTTTTTTAAATTTAAATGATATTTTATGACTTGGTTTTTCGGATTTTTCAAGCGATTCCTCTTCTAATCCCATCTCCGATTTTTCATTTTTGGCAACACTTCTTCGCATACGAGAGGAGCTAATAGTATCTGTATCAGTATAAGCATCAACCTTAACCCCGGTGTTGAATCTTGCATTCGATGCAAATAAACACAGCCCCGACAATACCAATATACCTAAAAACAACACAAATATCCGAAATTTCATTTTGAGAATGGAAGCCGCCATCTTGTTGACACTACCTGGCAACGTTTCCTTATGACGTAATAGTACGTGACGTTATATTCTAGCACGTTGTCCGAGAAGTGTGACTCAACAAAGTTTTGCTTCAATAAAAATGTTGCACCTTTGTGCTGATAATATTTTGTTATTCACGCGTTTCGAATCCAATGATTATCATGAACATTGAGATTGTCCAAAACTATTGGAATGATTATCGGCTTTTCAGTTCTTGCTTCATCTGCATCTGTAAACAATCTTTAAATCCATCAATGTAATGAAAGCGATCCAACAGTAGGGCCTATTAAAATGTCGTTACATACTTATTGTTTCTAACACTGAAACTTAGCTAATCACAGTTTTTTGCAACATGTCTGTCTGTCTACAATGAAATTAAGACGTACAGAAAGCAAAGAAAGCAGATCAATAAAATTTGAAAAATAATTTAAATTGCTGAAAACTTTCTGACTATCCAAGATTTCCCCAATATCAGATGATTGTGGTTCAACGTGCAATATTAATCAACAAAAATTACATTTCTTCATTATTTATTAAGCAACAGTAGGCCTATCATATATATTTATCTGTCCCTTTTCAGTTCGACTTCTTTTTGTAGAATGTTAGATTTCTCTTCTAGTCCTGCTTCAATAGTCTTCTTTCGTATTTTAACAAGGGCCACCCCGTTCTCAATTGCACGGTGTATTTATGGGCTATCCCTGTACCGTTGTGTGAAAAAAAGCTTTCTCGCTTCAATATATTATAGTATCATGGATCTTGACCAATTTCTTTCAACTGTTCAACCCATTGAATTCCTGTGTAGGAGAGAATAAATAATAGAGTCAATTTTGGAAAATGATGCATAAGCCCAAAAAAGGACAAAAGCCAATTTTGAAAGTGGTCTTGTGCAGAACATAGGAACATAAAAATCTATGGCGTATTACTACACTTAACATAACTGATAACTCTCTTTCATATAAAGTCGGATTTATGGCCTGATGAAAAGACTCTATATACGGATGCTTGAAAAAGTCAAAAGTTGAAATGATTTTATCAAATGCTAGTTATTATTAATGTATGAAATACTTAACCCTGGCAATCGTAATATAAGAATATAGAATAGACTGCTTACTTTTTATTGCGACCGTAGTAACAACAGAATATCAAGACACAAACCAATCCTATACCACCATATACCACAAACTTATGGTGTTTGATATATTTCTTTATACCGTGCTTCACTGCGAACTTATTTACATACGTTTCGGCTACTGTAACTGAAATGAACCATGTAGTTAATTATGAGAGGTTCGTAGTGGCCAAATACTATCTATCTGTATTTCGTTTTGCATTTTCTAATTTCACTTATTTTGAAATTATACGCCCGAAATTACTTATAAGCGTGTGGGGATATAATGTTCTGAATATTTGTCTTTCCAGCCAATATTTTCGATGTTGTCATAATATCAGCATTGCCATAACTGAATCGTATCTGAATTCAGAATTTATCGGACTCTAAGAAGAAGCCCATTGATATCACTCGCAACGTAGGGGCCAACATGTATAAGACATCATTTACATAAAAAGTATGCGAAACATAAGATGAGGCATCAATATATAATTGGAAAGTAACATCAACAAAAATTAAAATCATTTCAGCCAAGGAGATCGCAGGTGATTTTGTTTCAGGGCAACTGGTTATAAAGATATTATATTTATTCCGCGGAATAATACTGTAAATACCGGTATTTAATCCTATCAAATATAATACTTACGTTGTGTTGTATAAGCTGTATTTTCGTTCTTTGCTGTTGGTTTATTTTCTCTGGCTCTTGTTGTCTTTAATTTACTAGCATCAGGGGTTTGTTTCGTCTTCCGTTCTGAAACACGATTTAAATACTCTCAATATAATCTTGATAAAACAACAGAGAGCGAAGTGTAACAAAAAAAAAACAACAACAACGGGGATCAGCAACAGAAATTGAAGTGAAACATCAGCGTCTGAGAAGTAATTCGACATCTGAACGTTCTTGTGTGTCATCAATGACCTGAGGTTCATGAATGTTTTTTGCGTTTTGAAAATTTAAATTAAATGGATGAATTTTGCCTACTTTTATAAATTTCACAATCACTAAAATCTCCCTACCTTCCTCTGTTGGCTTTGGTTTCAATTTTATGTTTTTGTTATCTCTGGCATGTACAAGTTCTCCTTTCTCAGTTTTTGAAGATTTTTCAGAGGATGGATCTTTAACTTCACCTGCCTTAGAAGATTCAATATTTCCTTCATTTTTCGCTTCACCTTCATCTTTACCTGCTTTATTTACATCTTCTACCATACTTTCACCCTTCTCCTGTTCGTGATCTTTATATAGCTCAATATCCTCTTTTTCTTCTTTCTTGACATTATCTTCATTAGAAGATTTAATATTTTCTTTTCCTTGATTTAGTTCCTCTTTTTGCTCTTCAAGATCTTCTTTTGGCAGCTTTGGTTTTGTCTTTTTCTTTGATTTCTTCTTCTTCTTCACCTTCTTTCCCCTTTTCTTTGATTTCCTCTTTTTCTTCTTCCTTCTCTTTCGCTTCTCACTTTTATTTTTCTGACCCTTTATACCCGAGTTTTCGTGGTTTTTCACCTCTTCATCCATTGATATCTGTATAGATTTTTCCGGATGCCCCTCAACATTTTTTGGTATTTTCTTGGTCATTTCACTCTTTTCTATATTCTTCCCATTCCTATTTTTCTTTGTCCTCTTAATCTCTTTATTTGTCTTCTTTTTCTTGCTCAATTTTCTGTTCTTTTCTCCCCTTTTCTTTGTTTCCTGTTTCTTATTCAACTGTATGCTTTTTTCTTCATTTTGTTTCTTTTCAGATGGTTCTATAATTTGTTCCTCTTTTTCTTCTTTCTTGTCATTATCTTCATCAAACGATATATTTTCTCCTTCCATCTGATCTTCAATTTCATCTTCTTCAGATGATGGTTCAATATCATGTTGTTCTTCTACCTTTCTATTTTTACCCCCCAGGGAAGATTTCATCTTTGCCTTCTCTTGACCTTGTTCTTCTTCTGATGATGCTGCAATATTCCTTTCCTGTTCGTGATCTTCTTCTCTCTCTTCAAGGTCTTCTTTTACTTTCATTGTTAGTTTTTGCTTTGTCTTTTCCATTTTCTTCTTCTTTCCATTTTGATTCGTTTTCTTTCTCCCTTTTTTCTTTGATTTCTTCTTTTTCTTGCCTTTCTTCCTTGCCTTTTGCTTCTCACTTTTAGTTTTATTAACCTGTTTGTCTGTTTTTTCATCTTTTTTCTCCTCTTTTATTGGTTTTTGTATTTTTTTTTCTCTCGCCTTTTTCTTCTTCCCTTTCTTTACGCTATCAATTTTCTTCGTTTTCTGTGTCTTTTTCTCCATTTCAGTTTGTTTCTTCATCTCACTTTTTTCTGACAATTTTTCATTAACAATTACTTTTAGTTTCTTTTTTTGATCCGGAGTAAATTCACTTTGATCTACCGACTCCGAAGTAAATTCTCTTTGATCTACCACTGGGGTTATTTTTTTTAATGGTGGTTTCTTTTTCTTATTCTTCACTGCTTGTTTCTTCTGTTTCATATTATCTTGTGTTTGTTTCCTCTTTTGTTCAATAGATTCAGCTTTCTGACTCTTTCGTTTTTCATTCGGTTCTTCTGCATCATTTCCTTGTGCTTTTTGTTGTGTATCGGACATAGATTTTTTGTTTTTTGACGTTTTAGTTTTGGATCTTGATCTACTTGATTTCTTACTTTTCTTTTTTTTCTTTATCTTCTTTGACTTTTTCTTTGTCTTTTTCTTCCTCCTTCTTTTCTTTTTCTTTGATTTATTTTTAGTTTTACTTTTAGATCTTTTCTTCCCCTTTCTTTTCTTGGATTTTGACTTTTTCTTCTTACGTTTCTGTGGTGATCTTTCATTTCTAATATGTTTAGCGAGTCTCTTGATACGAACAGAGCTTAAAGCCTCGGAGTTAGCAACGATTTCTGTTCGGTCACTCTGTTTATAATTTGGTAAAAGCAAACAAGTCCCTAACAAGATCAAAACGCCTAATATCATTATTGCTATCCCAAATTTTTGGATTGTCGCCGCCATGTTTTTATGTCATGACGACATAGATGACGTCACAGAGTGCACGTTGTCCGAAAAGTCCGCTTTTAGGATTTTAGCTCATCTGTGATGCATTAGCATTTAGCTAATTAAATTTTAACGCTCGCCATGGAATTTATAATAAATCATTTTGTTTTGATGGTAAATAGGCCTACTCATCTTTGAACATTTCGAACCTTTAGCTTAATTGTGTCAACAACAACAATCAAAATGATCGCGTTTTGACTATTTCACGGGCAAAAACTAAAAAATCATAAATAGAATTTCAAGATTCGGTGATATATGATAGGTTATTTCCGTAGAATGTAGAATATAAAAAATGAAGGGCATGAATTCGAATTTTATTCGCATTAATATTTTTATACCAACGTTTACATTGAACTAAAATAACATGTCGTCATTATTTCATTACTCAACATTAGAAACATAATTTCAATGTGTAATGTGTAGGCCTGATCTCGGTCAGGCAAATTTCCACGTATCTTCTTCATAGGCTACATAATGAGGACTGACATTCCTGCTTTTTTCTACGTTTTTATTGTCTCATGCATTGATTGCTGTTGAGACAATGCGACTGGATATCAATCGATTCACTTCCTTCATTTCCTTCTGGTCTCGTTGTTCATTAATCCTTTCGTGTAATTCTTACCACGAGCCTTTTCCGTACATGCTCTCTATCCAATTTACGGCATATTACAACATGTGTCAGACCGGTCAGGGGGTTATAACTTGCCACTTAGTTTTCCATATACACTGATCTGATACTGACGCCTTCTATCTTTATCCGGAATATTCTATTCTGTTGAAATAGTTCAACCCTTCGAATCTCTACAATGAATGAAAAAGAATTAAAATAACGCTCCACTTTACCGATCTAAATTAAGCTAATGAAGATTAATTGACCAATTTTCAATGTGACCAATTTTACTGTGACAATCGTACCTTGTGACCAATTTCCAGTGACCAAATAACCGTTTTTTACCTGACAAAGTCTGTATAGTAATGAAGATTCGTGTTAGTATCTGGGGCTAAAGCTGAACAGTTTGGCATTCTGCTATAAGTAAAGACGTTTGACAAGCTTAATAATACAGTAACTCTCATTTAAATTTAAATAAGGCCACTAAATGTCCACTGCTGAAGAATTACTTACTTTGTTCTTTTACTACAGAAATAGTAAAGTACCAATAGACATATTATCAAGATTATTAATCCTATTCCACCATATACTCTATACATATATTTCTGTTTCATAATGTACTTTTTCATATCATGTGCCACGATTTCATATTCCTTCTTGAGTTTATGTGTATGCTTTTGAGCTTTTGCCACTGGAATAAATACGTACAAAATAAACATACATAGACAACTTATGTATTATTTACCGTTTTTCTTTTAACCCATTCGTCATAATTCGTTAATTAAACAATGTCAAAACCCGTATTCGGTATTTATGTGATAGTCTGATAGGAGTAAAAGCTGGAGCACGTGTGTTTGTTCCAACTAAAACCACAACATAAAAATACAGAGGCTACTGGTTAGGATCAGTGCAAGCATGAACCAAGGCTAGTGGTTCCAGAAAAAGATCTTCAGCTAGCACATGAGTTATTGATCAAGAATCCTTTGACTTTTGTTTAGTCTTTCTTATCAGCTCTACCTTCATAACATTACCATCTGGAGATCCAGGAGGATACTTACGTTGCTTTGTAATCACTTGAAAGTCAGTTGCATTCAGGTTAATCTTACTAAAGGATGGCACTGAAAAAGTATCAATTTTAATCATAAACAAATTTTAAAAAGCTAAACACAAAATCTGTAAATGGGCCATACTGTATAATCGGAGATCATGCTTTTAGAAGCATCATTTTTATAGATAAAAATGCACTATCAGAGGACTTCATAACTTCTACATGGTTCTAAAGCTCATAACATTACCATCTGGGAGATCCAGGAGAATACTTACGTTTCTTTGCAATCACTTGAAAGTCAGTTGCATTCAGGTTAATCTTACCAAAGGATGGCACTGAAAAAGTATCAATTTTAATCATAAACAAATTTTAAAAAGCTAAACACAAAATCTGTAAATCGGCCATACTGTATAATCGGAGATCATGCTTTTAGAAGCATCAATTTTTATAGATAAAAATGCACTATCAGAGGACTTCATAACTTCTACATGGTTCTAAAGGTCATGAAGATCATACCTTTTGGCATATTTGGAACGTAGCCTTGAAAAATTCTTCTTATTTTGTCTTCTACTGCCTTTAGTCCATGTTTCTCTGGCTCCGGCTTTGGCTTTTGTTTCCATCTGATGTTCTTAGCATCACTGGCAAGTACTATCTCCTTTTTATCAATGTTGGGTTGATGGTGACCTAGCCGAGCATAGTTGTCTTCTGATTTGTCGCTATCTTGGCCCTTTTCTTCTTCTTCGTCGTCTTTGTCTTCTTCTTCAACCTGTTCCTTTTGATCTTGGTTTTCATCTTCCGTAAAGATTTTAATTTCTTTATTATGTTTTCTTTTCAAATCCATCAGACGTTTCTCATTTTCTACTTTTCTATGCTCTGTGGCCATCTTGTGACCTTTTTCCGGAATTGTCTTCGTTGATCTTGTTGTAAAGAATTCTATTAAACTCATCGTGGGAGTTATCAAATCATAAGGTACATTTTCATCTATACTTTCATCATATTCTTGAACCTCTACAGAGGAATAATCACCTTCGATCTCCCCTTCTTCTTGACCTACATTTTTGTCGCCTATAGAAGATTCAATATCTAGTTTCTCTTGAAATATGTCTTCATTCTCCTCGACATCCTCTTTGTGTGACCCCAGGAAATCTCTTTCTATTTTGTTTTGCTCTTTGAACATCTTGCGATCTTTCTCTGAAATTTCATTTTTGCTTTGAACTGGTTTCATGGATCTCGTGGTAAAGAATTCTCTTAAACTCATGGTTGAAGTCATCATATCATAAGGAACATTTTTATATTCGTCTATATTCTCCCCACGTTCTTCACCTTCTGCAGAGGATTCAACATCTTCTCCATATCTCCAAAGATCTAAATCTGCTTCATCTGTGGGAATTTTATTCCCGAGTCCTTCAATTTCTTTTCCTGCAAAATGTCCAATCTCTCCAGGGAATTCACTCTCGTTTTCGTGGAAATCTGTGTCACTATCTGCTTCTTCTGCGGGAAATTCACTATAGTCTTCCTCATACTCTTCAAGGTCTTGGCTTCCCTCAGAGGATTCACTATCCTCTATTTCTTTCTTTCGGTCTAAATTTGCTTTGTCTTTAATTAAAAATTCCACAACGTCCTCGTCTTTTTTAAGATCTTCTGAGGATTCACTATAATCTGTATCTATATTTTGGTTTATATCTGCTTTTTCTTGAAGGGGAAATCCCCTATCGTCTATTTCCTGTACAAAGTCTTCTGAGGATTCATTTTCTTTTTCTTGCTCTTCCTCATCTGTATTTTTATCTTCCTCAAACGATGTAATATTTACTGCTTCTTGGTCTGCGTCTTCATCTTCTCCAGATGATTTAAAGTCTTCCTCGTTTTTATCAATTTCTATCCTTTGTTTTTTCTCTTTCTTCAGTCCCTTTTTCTTTTTCTGAGTTTTCTTCTTTGATCCCCCTTTCTTTCTCTTTTTCTTTTTCTTCCTCTTCGATTTCTTCTTCATCATTCGTTTTTTCTTCTTTTTCTTACTTTTCTTCATGATCCCCTTTTTCTGACTTTTCACACGTTGATTTTTATTCTTTGAAAGGGCTGTCGGTTCAATTTCATTTTCAGATCCCTTTTTCAAATATTTTTCTGGCTGTTCATCCATTTCATCTTTTTTCGTTTTCATATTTTTGACGCTAGTATGAGCTTTTCTGTCCTGGTCTATCTTTTCTTCTGCGGGAAACTCTCTCTCGTTTTCATTGAATTCTGTGTCTTCTGAAGATTCCTTATGGTCTTCCTCATTTTTATTGACGTCTTGATCTGTATCTTCATCTTCTCCAGATGATTCAAAGTCTTCCTCGTTTTTATCAATTTCTATCCTTTGTTTCTTCTCTTTCTTCAGTCCCTTTTTCTTTTTCTGAGTTTTCTTCTTTGATCCCCCTTTCTTTCTCTTTTTCTTTTTCTTCCTCCTCTTCGATTTCTTCTTCATCATTCGTTTCCTCTTCTTTTTCTTACTTTTCTTCATGATCCCCTTTTTCTGATTTTTCACATGTTGATTTTGGTTCATTGTGAAAGCTGTCGGTTCAATTTTATTTTCAGATCCCTTTTTCAAATATTTTTCTGGCTGTTCAACCATTTCATCTTTTTTCGTTTTCATATTTTTGACGCTAGTATGAGATTTTCTGTCCTGGTCTATCTTTTCTTCTGCGGGAAATTCTCTCTCGTTTTCATTAAATTCTGTGTCTTCTGAAGATTCCCTCTGGTCTTCCTCAATTTTATTGACGTCTTGATCTGTATCTTCATCTTCTCCAGATGATTCAAAGTCTTCCTCGTTTTTATCAATTTCTATCCTTTGTTTTTTCTCTTTCTTCAGTCCCTTTTTCTTTTTCTGATTTTTCTTCTTTGATCCCCCTTTCTTTCTCTTTTTCTTTTTTTTCCTCCTCTTCGATTTCTTCTTCATCATTCGTTTCCTCTTCTTTTTCTGATTTTCTGCCTGTTGATTTTGATTCATTGAAAGGGATGTTGTTTCAAATTCATTTGCAGGACCCTTTCCCAAGTATTTTTCTGGCTGTTTATTCATTTCATTTTCTTCTGAGGATTCCTTTTCTTTTTTTCGTTCTTTCTCATGTTTATTTTTATCTTCCTCAAACGATTTAATATTCACTGCTTCTTTTTTCTCATGGTCTGTTTCTTCACCTTCTCCAGATGATTCAATGTCGTCCTCATTTTGTTCAATTTCTATCCTTTGAGTCTTCTTTTTCTTCAACCCGTTTTGCTTTTTCTCATTTTTTTTCTTTGATCCCTCTTTCTTCCCCTTTTTCTTTTTCTTCCTCCTCTTCGATTTCTTCTTCCTCATTCGTTTCTTTTTCTTTTTCTTACTTTTCTTCATGATCCCCTTTCTCTGATTTTTAGCATGTTGATTTTTATTCTTTGAAAGGGCTGTAGGTTCAATTTTATTTTCAGATCCCTTTTTCAAGTATTTTTCTGACTGTTCATCAATTCCATCTTTTTTCGTTTTCATATTTTTGACGCCAATGCGAGATTTGTCTGCGTCTTCTGAGGATTCCTTATGGTCTTCCTCATTTTTATGGACGTCTTGTTCGTCCCCAGAGGACTCATTATCCTTAACATCTGACTTTCGGTATTCGTCTGCTTTGTTTTGAATGGGAAATTCCTCATCGTTTTCATCCTCAACGTCTTCTGTGGATTCCCTATCTTTGTCGTGCTCTTCATCTGTATTTTCATCTTCCTCAAACGATTTAATATTTACTGCTTTTTCTTCATGGTATGTGCCTTCATCTTCTCCGGATGATTCAATGTCATTTTCATTTTGTTCAATATCTACCCTTTGAGTCTTATTTTTCTTCTTTGATCCCCCTTTCTTTCTCTTTTTCTTCCTCCTCTTCGATTTCTTCTTCATCATTCGTTTCTTCTTCTTTTTCTTACTTTTCTTCATGATCCCCTTTTTCTGATTTTTTGCCTGTTGATTTTGATTCATTGAAAGTGCTTTTGGTTCAATTTTATTGTCAGACATCTTTTTCAAATATTTTTCTGGCTGTTCATCAATTCTATCTTTTTCCCCTTTCATGTTTGTTTTGATGTTTTTGTTAATCTTCTTCTTCCCACTTGACTTTTGTTTATTTTCCTGTTTGCTGCTAATCCTCTTACTGCCTCTTACCTTCTTTGCTTTCTCTGGTCTTTTATTTGAATTCCTTTGATCTGTTTGAAATTTTTTCTCATTTCCCACATTTTCATTCATTTCAGCATTTCCATGTTCCTCATTTTGATCCTGTTGTGCTTCTGTTTCCAGTTCACCTTTTGTCGGCTTTTCATTTTCAAACTCCGGTGGTTCCTTATTCTTTCTTTTCTCATTTTTATCCTTCGTCTTTCCTTTTCTTTTTTTCTTCTTTTTCTGAGATATTTTCTTTGATTTTTTCCTCTTTCTTTTTTTACTCTTTCCATTTTTCTCCTTCTTCTTCATATTTTTCGTTTTCTTCTTTTTCTTTTTCTTGTTGATATTTTTCTTCTTCTCATTCTTTTTAAGTTTATTATTCGTTTTCTTTGCTTTCTTCTTATCCATGTTCATCGTTTTCTTTGTTTTCGTACCTATGTGTAATTCTTTTAATTCCCTATCATGCTTAAGTATTTCCTTCTCTAGAAAATCTTCCATTTCGCTTTCTTCCTCTGTATCTGGTGACTGGATTACTTTCTTTTTTGCAAATTCTTTTGCTTGTGACGAAGGCACATCTTCATCTATTCTTGAATCAACTTCTTCCAAATTTTCTTTTTTTGTAGTTTTGATCTTACTTTTATTCTTTTTCTTGCTAACTTTATTTCTGTTCTTCTTTTTCTTACTTTTTCCCTTGCGGACCCTTTTCTTCGATTTTCTCCTCTTTTTCTTTTGATTCTTCATTGCTTCCTTGTCATTTTTCTTCATATCCATTTTTTTACCTTTTCTTTTTCCCTTTTTTACTTTCTTTTTTGTCCGTATCTGTTCTGCTTTCTTCCCAGCTTTGCTTGAGAGTTTTGTTACTGAAGTCGTATCAGGAGTTTTCAATGACTGTTTTAGATCATCAATTTCATTCTTCTGCTCATTTATTTCACCATACTCATCTTCCTCGTTTTCAAATTCTTCTGTTCCAGATAATATCGCAGTAGATTTTCCTATAATTTTCTTCAGTTTCTTCTTTTTCTTTTTCTTCTTTCTTTTCCCTGTCGTATCAGGAGTTTTCAATGACTGTTTTAGATCATCAATTTCATTCTTCTGCTCATTTATTTCACCATACTCATCTTCCTCGTTTTCAAATTCTTCTGTTCCAGATAATATCGCAGTAGATTTTCCTATAATTTTCTTCAGTTTCTTCTTTTTCTTTTTCTTCTTTCTTTTCCCTGTCGTATCAGGAGTTTTCAATGACTGTTTTAGATCATCAATTTCATTCTTCTGCTCATTTATTTCACCATACTCATCTTCCTCGTTTTCAAATTCTTCTGTTCCAGATAATATCGCAGTAGATTTTCCTATAATTTTCTTCAGTTTCTTCCTTTTCTTTTTCTTCTTTCTCTTCCCTGTCTTCTTATTTCTCCTGTTTCCTTTCTTTTTACTTTTTCTCTTTCCTTTTTGAATTCCAGTCGACTCTGTTGTTGGTTTTGGAACAGTGGTTACAGTACTCGGGATTGCTACTGTCGTAATTGGCAAGGTAGACTTGAAAGGAGGGTTTCGTTCAGTGCTTTGCGGTTTAAGTTCCTTGCCTGGTTCATAAGAATCTTCTGATTCAAATTGATCATATGGTTTATTCAAATCTTCTATTACAGATTCATTCATTGTGTTTGGATTTGTTGTTTTCTCGTATCCTATCAATTTCTTCAGTTTTCTACTTTTCTTTTTCTGCTTCCCTTTACCTTTCTTTTTATTTCTTCCCTTCCTTTTCTTTTTTCTCTTTTTCTTTCGATTCCTGTTTTGATTAATCTGCTTGGATGTCACATCTTGGATCCCAGATGTTGATTGTTTTGTTATTTCAGTGGTTTTGAAGATTGTATCTGTGGTTGTTGGAGCAGTGGTCTTATTTGGTACACTTTGTTCTTCAGTTGGTTTTTCGAACTCTTTGTCTGGTTTATTAGAATCTTTTGATTGAAATTCTTCATCTGGAATAAGTAATTCTTGTCTTACGGATTCAATCGTAGTGCTTGGAATAGATATTATCTCATATCCTATTAATTTCTTCAGTTTCTTCTTTTTCTTTTTCCTCTTTCCTTTATCTTTCTTTTTATTTTGTCCTCTTCTATTCTTGTTCTTCTTTAATTTGTTCATAGTTGTCAAGACTGTGATTGCTGTTGTATTGTTTACAGGTAATTTACCTGCTATCGTACTATATTCTTCACTTGACATTTCCGATTCTTCACTTGGTTCAGTAAAGTTTTCTATCACAAATTCTGTCGTTTCGGATGGAGCTGATGTTTCTTCATAACCAATTAATTTCTTTAATTTCTTCTTCTTTCTTTTTCCTTTCCCTTTATTTTTTCGCCTTCCTTTCTTTTTCTTTTTCCGTTTGCTTTTCATCTTTTTGATTTTCGAATTCTTTTGCGCCACACTTTGAGTCTCAGTCGTTGAGGTTGTAGTAAAAGAGATTGTGCTCCGTGGTGCTGGAAAGGTAGTTGCATTTGTTGGGGTGGTAGTATTAGAAGTAGTTGTAGTAGTAATATTGGAAATTGAGGATGTGGACAATCTTTCAGATTCTGTCGTTTTGGATGGAGCTGATGTTATTTCATATCCTATTAATTTCTTCAGTTTCTTTCTTTTTTTCTTCTTTTTCTCCTTCTTCTTCTTCTTTTCTCTCCCTTTCTTTTTATATTTTCCTCTTATTTTCTTTTTCCGTTTGTTTTTGATCTTTTTAATTTTCAAAGTTGTTGTATTTTGGATTTTAGTGGTAGTAGTGGCAGTAGTAGTAATTGTAGCAGTTTGATTGGTAGATAATTTGTTTGTAGCTGTTGGGGATGTGACTGCTACTGGTAGTTTACTTGTCGTATATTCTTCACTTGGTTCAGTAATTTTTTCTATCACAGATTCTGTCGTTTTGGATGGAGCTGATGTTTTCTCATATCCTGTTATTTTCTTCAGTTTTTTCTTCTTCTTCTTCTTCTTCTTTTTCTTCTTCTTTTCGGCCCCTTTGTTTTTAGTTTTCCCTGTTCTTTTCTTTTTCTTTTTCCGTTGGCTTTCCATCTTTTTGATTTTTCTCTTTGGTGCTTCTCTTTGTATCTCAATGGTATGATTAGTTGGCGTAGTGATTTGAATGGTAGTCGTGGTCGTGTCAGTTGTAAGGATTGTGGTCGACATTTCCGATTCTTCGTTTGGTTCAGTTAATTTTTCAATCCCAGATTCTGTCGTTTTGGATGGAGCTGATGTTTTCTCATATCCTATTAATTTCTTCAGCTTCTTCCTTTTCTTCTTCTTCTTTCCCTTCCCTTTCTTTTTATTTCTTCCTTTTCCTTTCTTTTTCTTTTTCTTTTTCCGTTGGCTTTCCGTCTTTTTGATTTTCCTCTTTGGTGCTTCTCTTTGTATCTCAATGGTATGATTAGTGGTCGAAGTGATTGGGATGGTAGTCGTGGTCGTGGCAGTAGTAGGGATTGTGGTTATAGAAGTTGGAAAGGTTGTCTCAGTTGTTGGGATGGTAGTATTTAGAGGAGATAAAATAGTAATTGTAGTAGGAATATTGGAAGTTGTAGTTTTCGGGACTGTGACTGCTGTTGTGTCGTTTACAGGTATTTTACTTGTCGAATACTCTTTGGTTGACATTTCTGATTCTTTGGTTGACATTTCCGATTCTTCACTTGGTTCAGTTAATTTTTCTATCACAGATTCTGTCGTTTTAGATGGAGCTGATGTTATCTCATATCCTATTAACTTCTTCAGCTTCTTCCTTTTCTTCTTCTTATTTCCCTTCCCTTTCTTTTTATTCCTTCCCTTTCTTTTCTTTTTCTTTTTCTTTTTCCGTTGGCTTTCCATCCTTTTGATTTTCGGTTTCTTCTGTGCCACCCTTTGTATCTCAGTGGTTTGAATAGTTGTCGAAGTAATTGGACTGGTCGTTGGCATTGCAGTAGTAGGGATTGTGGTTATAGAAGTTGGAAAGGTTGTCTCAGTTGTTGGGATTGTAGTATTTGGAGGAGATAAAATAGTAATTGAAGTAGGAATATTGGTAGTTGAGGTTGTAGGCAATTTATCAGTAGTTGCATGTTCTCTGATTGCTACTGTGTCTTTTGGAGGTAATTTACTTGTCATATATTCTTCGCTTGACATTTTCGATTCTTTGGTTGACATTTCCGATTCTTTGGTTGACATTTCCGATTCTTCATTTGGTTCAGTAATTTTTTCTATCAAAGATTCTGTAGTTTTGGATGGAGATGATGTTATTTCATATCCGATTAACTTCTTCAGCTTCTTCCTTTTCTTTTTATTCCTTCCTTTTCTTTTCTTTTTCTTTTTCTTTTTCCGTTGGCTTTCCATCTTTTTGATTTCAGGATTCTTCTGCGCCACCCTTTGAATCTCTGTGGTTTGAATAATGGTCGCAGTAATTTGAGTCGTGGTCTTTGGCATTGCACTAGTAGGGATTTTTGTGACTGCTGTTGTGTCGTTTACAGGTAATGTACTTGTTGTATATTCTTCACTTGACATTTCCGATTCTTCACTTGGTTCAGTAAATTTTTCTATCACAGATTCTGTCGTTTTAGATGGAGCTGATGTTATTTCATATCCTATTAACTTCTTCAGCTTCTTCCTTTTCTTCTTCTTTCCTTTTCCTTCCTTTTTATTTTGTCTTCTTCTTTTCTTTTTCCCTTTTCGTTGGCTTTTCATCCTTTTGATTACAGGGCTCTTTTGCGCCATTCTTTGAATCTCAGTGGTCGTTGTGATCCGGATGGTCGTGGCCGTTGGGGTGGTAGTAGTAGGAATTGTGGTAATAGACGTAGGAAAGGTTGTCGAATTTGTTGAGATGGTAAATTTATGAGGAGTAATAATAGTATCTGTGGTTGAAGACACTTTATTGGTAGTGGTCGAGACTGAAACTGGTGGTGATGAAGGTAATTTACTAGATATGTTGTATTCTTCACTTGGCATTTCATATTCCCCACCTGTCATGTCATATTCTTTGCTTGACATCTCAGATTCTTCACCTGGAATCTCAGATTCTTCACTTGGCATCTCAGATTCTTCACTTGGCATCTCATATTCTTCATTTGGTGTCACATATTCTTCACTTGGCGTCCCATATTCTCCACTTGTAATTTCAGATTTTTCACTTGGCATCTCAGATTCTCCGCTTGCAATTTCAGATTCTTTACTTGGCGTCCCATATTCTCCACTTGTAATTTCAGATTCTCCACTTGACATCTCAGATTCTCCGCTTGCAATTTCAGATTCTTCACTTGGCGAATCATTTTCTCCACTTGCAATTTCAGATTCTTCGCCTGACAACACATATCCTTCACTTGACATTTCTGATTCTTCACTTGACATTTCTGATTCTTCACTTGGCATCTCAGATTCTTCACTTGGCATCTCAGATTCTTCACTTGGCATCTCAGATTCTTCACTTGGAATCTCAGATTCACCACTTGTAATTTCCGATTCTTTAATTGGCTCATTCGTGAATGGAACTGATGTTTTTTCGTTCTCCTTTCGTGATTTCTTTCTTTTCTGCTTCCTATTCTTTCTCTTCCCTTTCTTTTTGTTTCTTCCTTTTATTTTATTTTTCCTATCAATCTTCATAATGTTGGGGTTCTTTGTCGTCTCTGTTTGAATCTCTGTTGTTTGAATTAAGGTCGTCGCTGTAGGGAATGTAGTCGTGTTTGTTGAGCTTGTAGTTGTGGTCGTTGGTGTTGTAGTCGTGCCTGTTGACTTGGTGTTCGTTTTGATTGTGGTAGTAGGGATTTTGGGGGAAAAATTTAGAAAAGTAGTTGTAGTTGTTGGGATAGTAGTTGGATTGGTAGTCAATGTTGTCGTGACAGTTACTAGTGATCTGTTGTTGTTTACAGGTAGTTTATTTGATATTGTATATTCTTCACTTGACATTTCCGAGTTTTTACTTGACACATCAGATTCTTCACTTGGTTCAGTAAATTTTTCTATCACAGATTCTGTCGTTTTGGATGGAATTGATGTTATCTCATATCCTATTAATTTCTTCAGTTTCTTCCTATTCTTCGTCCTCTTTCCCTTACCTTTCTTTTTATTCCTTTCTTTTCTTTTCTTTTTCGGTTGTCTTTTGCTTTTCTTATTTTTAATTTTCGGGTTCTTTGGTGCCAACGTTTGGATCTCAGTTGTTTTAATTTTGGTTGTCGTGGAAGAAATTGTAGTCGTTGTCCTCGGGATTGTAGTAATAGGGATTGTGGCCATAGGCTTTTGAAACGCTGTTGTTGAAGTTGTCGTTGGATGATTGGCAGTCGAGTTTGTAGGTATTACTGAATCATTCACTATGGTTGGAACTGGTGTTCTCTTCTTCTCTTTTCCTTTTGATTTCTTCGATTTCTTCCTTTTCTGCTTCTTCTTTTTGCCAATCTTTTTATGCTTATTTCTTTCCCTCCTTTTCTTTTTCGGTTTCCCTTTATTCCGTTCGATCTTTTTAATTTTCGAGTTCTTTGGAGCCACTATTTTAATCTCAGTTGGTTTAATTGTGGTCGAGGCGATTGGGATCGTAGCTGTGTTCGTTGCGATTGCAGTAGACGTTGGAAAAGTGGTCGCAGTTGTTGGGATGGTAGTAGTAGATGTAGTTGGAATAGTAATTTTAGTAATAAGATAGGAAGTTGAGGATGTCGGCTCATATTCTTCACTTGACATTTCAGATTCATCACTTGACATCTCAGATTCCTCACTTGACATTTCTGATTCTTCACTTGGCATATCATATTCTTGATTTGGTATCCCAGTTTCTTGACTAGGTGATGCAAATTCTTCACTTTGCATTTCAGATTTTTTAGTTGACACATCGACTTCTTTATTTGGTGAATCAAACTTATCTATTACAGATTCAGTCGTGGTGATATATGAAGCTGAAATTTTTTCTTCTAATTTCTCTAGTTTATTTTTCTTCTTCTTCTTCTTTCCTCTCCCTTTCTTTTTATTTCTTCCTTTTCTTTTATTTTTCCGTCTTTTTTTGCTTCCGATTTTTTGAATTTTCGGGTTCAAGTTCGTTGAAACTGGAATAGTAATTGAAGTTGTAGGATTTGGTAATTTGTTTGTAGTCCATGGGGCAGTGACTGATACCAGTGGAGTGTTGTCCTTTACAGGTAATTTATTTGATGTATCATAATCTCCAATTGGTATTTTAGATTCTGTACTTGGCATTTCATATTCTCTACTTGGCATCGCAGGATTTTCATTTGACATTTCAGAATTTTTATATGGAATTCCAAATTCCTCAAATGACTTTTTAGACTCTTCTGTTGATATTTCATGATTTTTACTGGGTATTTGATAATCCTCCCAAATTAGCTTTTCTTCACTCGGCCATAGATGTTCTTCATTTGGCGTTTCGGATTCCACAATTGACATTTCGTGTTCTTTACTTGGCATTTCATATTTCTTATCAGGTATTTCAGACTCCCCACTTGACAGTTCTTCACTCAGCCAAGGTTCCTCACTTGGTATTTCAGGTTCTTCATTTGATATAGCAGATTTCTTACTCAGCCCTTCATATTCCCTACTTGGTTCAGGTTCTTCTTTTTCCATTTCGGACATTTTAGTTGAGATTTCAGATTCTTCACCTGGTTCTGGTTCTTTTTCAGATTCTGTTGTCAAAGGATGAATTGTTGTTGTCTTTTTTCTATTCTTTTTAATCCTTTTCCTGTTTTTCTTTTCATTGCCCTTCCCTTTCTTTATATTTTTTCTACTTCCTTTCCGTGATTTTTTCCTTATATCGTTCTTTTTCAGATTCCTTGGAGATATTAAAGTCTTAAGACTCGAATCAGCTGTAGCCGTGGTGGTAGTTGTAGACGTTGGAACAGTGGTTGTAGTTGTAAAGATAGGAATATGGATTTTGGTCGGAATGATGCTTGAAGTTGTAGTCAATTCGTTCGTAGTCAAAATTTCAGATTCTGTAGTTTGCGTTCCATATTCGTAGTTTGGTATTTCCAATTCTTCATTTGACGTCTTATAATTCTCATTTATATATTCTTCACTTGGCATTTCATATTCTTCACTTGGCATTTCATATTCTTCACTTGGCATTTCATTTTCATTCCGTGGAATTTCGTACCAGTCTCTAACCTCACTTGGCATTTCGGGGTTTTCATTTGACATTTCAAGTTTTTCGCTTGGTATTTCGTATTTCTCACTAGGTATTGCAGATTCTTCTCTTGGCATTTCATTTTCATTCCTTGGAATTTCGTACCAGTCTCTAACCTCACTTGGCATTTCGGAGTCTTCTTCGGATTCCTCACTAGGTATTGTAGATTTCTCACTTGGCATTTCAGATTTTTCACTCAACCACGCGGATTCTTCACTGGCTATCTCGGGTTCTTCATTTGTCATTTGGAGTTTTCTAGTTGACATTTCACCTGGTTCGGTAGATTGTGTTATCGAAGGAATTGTCGTTGTCATTTTTCTTTCTCTGCTTTTAACTTTCTTCCTGTTTATCTTTCCCTTCCTCATCTGTTTCTTTTTAATTTTTCCTTTTTCTTTCCTTGTCTTTGTCCGTTTGCTTTTGATGTTTTTACTTTGATTGCTTGGAGTTTTTATATTCTTAAGGATCGTAGTCGTCATCGTAGTTGAAGAAGTTTGAATGGTGGTTAATTTTGTAGGCAATTGGCTTGAAGTTACCATTTCAGAGTCTTCTCTTGACTTTTCATATTCTTTACCTGTCATTTCAGATACTGTTGTTCGCATTCCAAATTTGTCACTATGAATTTCTAATTCTTCATTTGAGAGATCAGATTTCTCAGATTCTTCACTTGACATTTCAGAGTCCTCACTTGGTATTTCATATTCCTTACTTGGCATTTTAGATTCCGGACCAGGTATTACATTTTCTCCATTTTGCATTTCAGATTTCTCACTTGGCATTTCATATTCCTCACTTGATATTTCAGATTCTTCACCTTCAGATTCTTCACTAGGCATACCAAATTCGACAACGGGTGTTTCAAATTCCTTAGTTGGCATTTCAGGTTCTTCACCTGGTTCAATATATTCTATTTCAGATACTGTTGTCGAAGGTGAAACTTTTGTTGTCTCTTTTCTGTTCATTTGAACCCTTTTCCTGTTTTTCTCTTCTTTGCCCTTCCCAATTTTTCTATTTCTTCCTTTTCCTGTCCTATTCTTTTTTCTTTTCCTTTTCATTTTTGTGGCAGTGGTCGTTGGACCAATGGTAGAAGTCATATGGATTAGAGGGATATCAGTTAGCAACTCAGACTCTTCAGTAGGAGTTTCCAATTCTTCGCTTGGCATTTCATATTCTTTACTTGGTATTTCAGACTCCTCATTTGATATTTCAGACTCTTTACTTGGCATTTCAAATTCGTCATTTAACCGTACAGATTCTTCATT
>NW_008708943.1:2487774-2508424 GCF_000327385.1 Lottia gigantea
TTGGATTTTCATTTGATATTTCAGAATCTTCTCCTGGTTCATTATATTCGTCTACATCAGACTCTGTTGTTGCAGGAGGAACGCTTGTTGTTATTTTTCTTTCTCTGCTTTTAGACTTCTTCCTGTTTATCTTCCCCTTGCCTTTGCCCTTTCCATTCTTTTCGTTTTTTCTCCTTCCTTTCCTTGTCTTTTTCCTGTTGTGTTTGACCTTGTTATTCTTCAGATTCCTTGGAGTTTTTTGTTTTACAATCTTAAGAATTGTAGTTGTTGTATCAGGAATGTGGGTTGTAATAGTTGACACTTTATATTCCTCACTGGGCATTTCAGGTTGCTCTTTTGAAATTTCAGATTTGTCACTTGGCTTCTCATATTTGTCACTTGGCATTTCAGGTTGCTCTTTTGAAATTTTAGATTTGTCACTTGGCTTCTCATATTTGTCACTTGGCATTTCAGGTTGCTCTTTTGAAATTTCAGATTTGTCACTTGGCATCTCATATTTGTCACTTGGCATTTCAGGTTGCTCTTTTGAAATTTCAGATTTGTCACTTGGCATCTCATTTGTCTCACTGGGCATTTCAGTTGCTGTATTATTCATTATAAATGTTTCATTTGGAACTTTTGATTTCTCACTTGGCATTCCAAATTCTTCACTTGGAATTTCGTATTCTTCACTTGTCATTTCATATTTCTCGTGTGGCATATCCAATCCCCCACTGGATATTGCAAGTTGCTCATTCGGCATTTCAAATTGATCATTTGACATTTCAGATTCTTCAATTGACGTTTCGACTTCCCCTCTTTGTATATTTTCAACTGGTGCGTTTGACGAAGAGGTTGGAACTGATGTTTTCTCAGATCCTATCAATTTCTTCAGTTTCTTTCTTTTCCTCCTCTTCTTCTTCTTCCCTTTCCCTTTCTTTTCATTTTTCCTCTTTCTTTTCTTTTTCTTTTTTCCTTTCATCTTGTAGCTATTTTGATTTCTTGTTACGTTTATCGTAGTAGTAGGAACTGTTGCAGCAAATGTTGGAATTATTGATGTAGTAGTCGAGATAGTAGTGGTTAGGAAACTGGTTGAAATTGTAGGAATTAAAGCTTTGGTAGTTCGGGATGTAGTTGTAGTTGTTGGAATCAAAGTGGTAGTGCTTGGAATCGTAGTCGTTTGGACAGTAGTCGTAGTTGCTCGGGTTGTAGTCGTAGTTGTTGGGACAGTAGTCGTAATAATTGGAATTGTAGTCGTAGTAGTTGGAATTGTAGTCGTAGTTGTTGGGACGGTAGTCGTAGTTGTTGGAGTAGTGGTTGGAATAGTCGTTGTAGTAGTAGGAATTGTAGTCGTAGTTGTTGGGACAGTAGTAGTAGTGGTTGGAATAGTCGTTGTTGTAGTAGGAATTGTAGTCGTAGTAGTTGGGGCAGTAGTCGTAGTTGTTGGAATAGTCGTTGTAGTGGTTGGAATTGTAGTCGTAGTAGTTGGGACAGTAGTCGTAGTAGTTGGAATGGTCGTTGTAGTAGTAGGAATTGTAATCGTTGTAGTTGGGGCAGTAGTCGTAGTAGTTGGAATTGTTGTCGTTGTAGTTGGAATTGTGGTTGTTGTAGTTGGAATTGTGGTCGTTGTAGTTGGAATTGTGGTCGTTGTAGTTGGAATTATGGTTGTTGTAGTTGGAATCGTGGTTGTTGTAGTTGGAATCGTGGTTGTTGTAGTTGGAATTGTGGTTGTTGTAGTTGGAATTGTGGTCGTTGTAGTTGGGATTGTGGTCGTGGTAGTTGGGGCAGTAGTCGTGGTAGTTGGGACAGTAGTCGTAGTAGTTGGGACAGTAGTCGTAGTAGTTGGGACAGTAGTTGCAATAGCCTTTGTGGTACTTGGTACTGGTTTTCTTCTGGACTTCTTTTTCTTTTTCCGACGGCCATGTTTTGCTTTCTTGATTTTATTATTCTTCACCTTTTTCTTTTCTGTGTTCTTTTTCTTAACTTTCTTATTATTCTTTCCTTTGGAATTTTTTTTCTTTCCTTTCTTCTTCCTCTTTGATTTTTTCTTTTTTCTTTTTTTTCTTCTTGCTTTTCTTTTAAATCGTTCCAATCTTTTATCTATAAGACGTTAATATAGCTTTTTAGGCCAGATTCATATCAATATCTCAATATCTCTAACCTACGTCTACTTAGAAAACTATTCTCATACCGGTACCGGTAATGTGTTTCTTACAATTATATCAAAGTTAAATTTTAGAACGCTAAACTATTCAAAGGGTTTACGTAAACTTTACTAAGTGTTGGAGAACTAATGTACGCAAAATTGCAGAGAATAATGTCTCCTTAGTCCTTCCTTAGCCCTAGGCTTTAAGGTTTTAACTAAAATATCGAGCTGCTCAACACACTTAACAATTAGTACACGTTTAAATCACCCTCTTTAATACAAAGTTCAGGTTGATCAAATTTAGATTTAGATGCGTAAAAATCAAAAATATTTTATTATGGTCTGTTTATAGAAATCTTTCATTAATTTACAATTCATAACTATTTGATGAAAATTTTGCATATTGCATAAAGAGAAAAATTATTTCATTACAAACCTGATTGTTTAGAAATAGCACGTTCCAAAGGATTTATCACTCTGACTCTCTCCTCTAATGTCTCATTTGAGCTGGACGTCGAGATAGCATTTTTCGCACAGGTTTTGGTTAAGCACGTCAAATTTCTATTTGAAATATGTCCAAAGTAGATTAACATCGGGTTTGTGGTACTGTTATTCAAATTTAACCCATCTACTACGTTTACTAGTAATATATAGGTAAACAATACAGTTAAAGTCGAAAGAATAACCTTACGAAATAACATCTCGACTTCTCATGGACGCTGCCATCTTGGATTATTTACCATAGAGATTTGGTTGCTACCTTCATGACGTCATAATGCATGATGTAAAACCTTTATTGCTTTTCTGTAAAATCTTAAACCCGAAACTACTTACGTCTAAGAGGCTTGGAGGCTTACCAGCTGGTAGAAAGGATCCTTAACTGTTAACCTACGTTGTCATCCTTGTAAAATATAGTTGTTTCTTTCTTTCTCACACTTTCCTTTTCAGTATTATTTTACGGTCATCGTGTTCAATCTCCACTATTCACATGCAGGCGATCGTTCATTTTAACGCCATGTTCAATAATTATTAATTATTCAGGCATTGCGGGGCCATGGTTTTTACCCCTACTTTAGTTCTAATGAATTTGAAAATATGATTTGCTAACGTTTTTGTCTTAAAATAGCCTACGAGTCAGAATGCGCCATATCTATTCTATTTTTATAAAAAAAGATTGGGGGAAGAAAACTCTCTCAGACGTTCCACTGAGCTGACGCATTTTGAATCTCAAACTGGACAGGTTATCCCCTCAACAAGTCAGTTCGCCCCTATTTTTACCTCTAGTCTCGGGAGACTATAGATAACAAAGGACTATAAGGCCTAAATAGTCAGAAGCTCAGTTACTTTCTTATACTGTATCCCACTACCAATCCACTTGTCAACTGCAGGACCATCCGTCTACTTGACGACCGTGTTCAATTCACTTGTCACAGCACTAGCACTAGCACACACCGTAGCTTGCAGTTAAATAGGAGACGGGTGGGGTTTGAACGAGGTGGGAAGGGATGTTTACCAAAGCCTTACCAACGACGTGTTCAATTCACTCGGAAGGAGTTGGTTTCTTGTTCAAACGAGGCTATACTTCATAGGGCTTAGGTCATAGTTTGATCCGATACAAATTCAGCTGTTACAAAAAATGAAATTTATTCGAGTATAACAATAGTATCATAAACATGAATGATATTTGAATGATAATTTTCCAAAGACCATCTATGCATCAACAGTGGCTTTTCTTCTTCATGGCAGTGGTGGCAGCGGCGGCGGCGACGGTGGCGCTGGTGGATGCTGCTCCTCTTCCATTGGAGCTGTTGATACTTGTTGATCCAATTCTGTCAGTTGAGCCTCTGAAAATGAACATTATTATATGAATGTATATATACCGGTATACATGTATTTCAGTTAAAACATGGTCTACGCAGTGCTGTTGAGTGGGAAATGTGTTTCTGTGTAAAACTTATAAAATAAGTAAAACCTGAATATTAAACCTTTGAAATCTTTTTCTTGATACTCAATAAATCGATCATTCCGTTGTATATTATTTTTTAGTAAGTAAACCAAAATCAAAGCTAATCGGAGTCAATTACAATGAATTCACGTCTCACATATTTTTCATACAGAAGACGATTAATTCAGAATTTCTGGCAATCGGAAAGGAAAACTTCACAGACCTTGTTCCATTTTAGCTTTTGAGACTTTTTGAACTAACTCTGTCAACTGATCCACTGAAAAGCATATTAATAAATTTATCAAACTTGAAAGTACATATACACGTATTTCGGTTGAAAATGGTGTAGGCCTACACAGTGCTCTTGAGTGGGAAACTATATGAGTAAATCTTATTAAGATTTAAGTAAATTTAGTAAAACCTGATTATGTCTTTCTTGATACGCTATGCATCGTTCATTTCTAAGTATTAAAATAAATCTCATCTTGTATGCGGAGATAACATAATATACATTACGTTATTGTGGTCTGGTTAAGAATTCTTTTGCGGGAGTCATTTTCGGTTAACTCTTTCTGGAATTGCAAGAACCACGGGCATCAGACGAAGATAGGCTACAGGCTAGAAATCTTCTTTACAATCCCTATAAGAAAAGTCTTTATCTGCTCCTCACAATCAAGATACTTGTGAGTTTTCATACAGAGGACGATCATTACAGAATTTCTGGTTATCACAAAGGAAAACTTCACTGACCTTGTTCAACTGATAATTTGGCCTCTGCTACTTTATCAGCTAATTGTTCAATTTGTTCATCACTTGCTGAAAGGTTTGAGAGACGTTTATTATATACAGTCGAGAGAAAGCACACAAATTGTAAAATTGTCGAAGTTCTTGTCGCGATGGCTGCAGAATCGTTGCCCAGGTCAGCCATCATTGAATTAGACACAGGCGATCTCAAGGTAAGATGGCAGGTTGTCATTGGCTGAGAGAACTGAAACGTACTGGTCGCTCGCAAAAAGCCATGAAAATACTTGATGGTTCACGGGAGTCAAAATGGTCACTGGAATCAGAGTAATCACAGAGCGTGATTTCCCGAGCAAGACGTATTTTTTAGCACTCATAGGAAGCAAGTAGGTCGCAATACAGTATGAGGGAAACTGAGTAAAGCTCTTTCTTTCTTAGTTAATGTTACAAACACTCAGCTATACACAATGGCTACCGTAAACAAAATAAATACACTAACCTTTTGCCTCAGACACAGGAGCAGCAACTGCTGAAACTGCCGAAACTGCTGAAACTGCAGAACCAGAAATTCCTGAAACTTCAGAACCATAAACTCCCGAAACATCAGAACCCCAAGAAGAACCAGCGGTTTCGGATCCTGTAATAAATTGACATAATGTTATTTACATAAGTGGTTTATCATGCTACATTTCAATCTGCATTTAAGGAACGGAAGAATACAACTGGATAAAATGGAATTAAATAGGTAAAAGGTTATGACCTATTCATTGAATTGAAAATAAAAAACAACTTTTTATAGAATTTGTAGTTCGTACCTTCACTTCCTTCACTCATCATACTGGCATCACTTTTGCCACCTTTTATACCTTTCTTAGCCTTTCCTCCACCTAGCTTAGATGCTTTCGTCCCTGAAGCCTTGTCGATGAGTTCATTCAATTTTTCAATTGTTGCCTGTTTCTCAACTACAATATAAATTTATTCAGATTTAAATATTATAGTAAATCTAGAGCGCCGTAAATGATGTACTACATAATGCAGTATTAAGGTCCGTGCAAATATGCCACATATTGCGAATCAACGACTTAGTTAGCAAGTCATCCTCAAGAGGGTTCATCACATTCTGTAAATCATCGAGCTATCCCGACGGTTCTCAACGACTTAAAGGTTTAGGTTGTACATCGATGGATGGAAAACGATGGTGGCTGTTTGCCCTGTTCTAATGACATAGCCATGTCAGACATGTAGAACATATGTGTGTGTAAACTGCCGTAGTGTAGATGTCAAATCATCAAGTCAGATTTCCATTCTGTAGTGTGAAACGGGATGAAAGTCAATAGTTAAAAACCTTTCATTATGACTTTGTTTACTGTTTAAATGCTATAATTAACAAAACATACGCTCGACTTCTATATCCTTAATGGTATAAGCCGGTGCTTTTTTCTTTTGTTTGGAACAGCAACCACAAAACATTTGATTACTGAGAGCCATCACACCGGGTACCGGCTCCGGCACTTTACCAAACCTCTTGTCTCTCCTAAATTTAGCTAACAGTTGCGCCCTGAAAGAAAAGTATCAATCTGATGTTCGCCACACTTATTCCATGTAACGAGCAATAATCAATTCAAATAAAATTCTTTGCTCTCGAAACCGGTATTTAATATTTGCATAGAGACTATGCATAGAATATACTTCTCGATTCAATGGCATCATGGCATTGGTACAAGTTGTTTAGTTTTAAGAGTGTACGATGGTCACTTGGACATTTCAATCAATATGCACATTGTACACCCAAAACATATGTGAGAAGACTAAAGAGTCTTCCTTCTATGATAATGAATTGCTTACCGTTTGTTTTTGACACGAACACAGTGTATAGTGAGAATAAGAGCAATCACTACTGTAACAGGTATGACAGTTGAAAGTGATATGATCAACGCCAGATTGGCGTCATCTTCTTGTTTAGCTTTATGTTTCTTATGTTTCTTAGGTTTTCCCTGATCAGACTTCAATTTGATTTTCTCCGCACCTTTAATATATATACCAAATTCATTATGATTATTCAAGTCCTTCGAAAGAATAACTTAAGAATGTGAAATGAGAATGTTTGAATAAATATTCGGTAAAAATTGAATTGAATTTTGAAATCGAAAATATATTGGAAATAACTTACTAAATTCGCAGTGCTTCCCTTTTCTCCCTGCTGGACAAACACACTTATAATCTTTGATAGTAGATCCCAATTTCTCACATATACCATTATGACGACATGGTTTTAATTCGCAAGGATCTAGAATGGGACAGCAATAATTTCATTACCATAAATTAAACTAAAACTGTTTTTTCTAAATGCACAAAAATACGGATGGAGACGCTTTACATACATACAAAATTCGGTGATGTTATTTTATGAAAATTGTGGAATCACTACCGATTTTTCTTCCAAATTCAATAATAATTATATTAAAAGTCCGGTTGACTCGCTTTGTGTGGTTAGTAGTTTGGTTTTAATTGTATACCGTATTTAAGGCAAATTTTAATTACCAATCTTTGTCAGTGTTTTATCTGTTTTCTTTTTGATACTGCTCAATTCCTTTATTTCCTTCATCTTCTCTTTATTTACTGGCATTGTTGTTTCAATTTTCACTACAAATTTTAAAAAAATATATCTTTCACCAAAAAATACAAAGGAAGTGAACGCAAGGATAACGGATTATACGTATTTCAGACAACTACAAATATCCATCAGTGTGGATAATGTAGGCTACTTCTTCAAAATGTCAAGTTATTACAAATTCCGTAAAATACCTTGACAACATTTATTATGCACTTTTCCTTTTTTTCTTTGAAAGTCGTAGACACAAACAATATTTCTCTCTAGTCAGAGTTAAATATAAAGGCAATAAAATGCTTTGTTATAAACAACAATTATTCCATCCGTTTTTGGTGGAAAACGAAAAGACAATCGTGTTCTGAAAATCAAAACATGAGTTCTCTAATTGGTTGTATTCACCAGCGTACAATACCATCCAATTTTATCTCTGCATTTACTTCCGTGATGTGCCTGATGACATCAGTTGAGTTCGTCAAAACTCGACACTGTGAAATGCGTGAACTTAAACTTGACCCTTTTTTTATATTGAAAACGAGACTAAACGCTTGGACCCTTTCCAGGGCTCTTACCTTTAACTGGATAAATCTTTTTCAGTTCAGGTGAATTGACAGCTGAAAAGGGAAGAGTGAGTTCATAATTAACATATATATCAGGTAAATTATTCCGAAGGCCAAGACTAGATTTTATAGCTTTCCAACCAAAAGAATTGGAGGAAATCAACTTGATTAACGGTAAATCTATGCTGTAGCCTAAGCATGATTCATGACTTGGAAAACCAAATTTGGAATTGCTTTGAATTCTTTTTCCCATGTGAATCCTGTTGGGCAATCAGCTTATAATTGAGTTCAGTGTAACCTTACCATCATCCTTCTCTTCTTTAATCTTCTCTAATAATTCTTTGAGATTATCATCTGACTCTTTCTTGCCTTCAGGCTCTTTTTTACTCTTTATAATTTTCTTTCCTTTGTCTTTTTTCTTGTCATATACCTTTTTGCAATTTTTCATGCAATTTCCCTTTTTGCCTTTTTTCTTGCCATTTCCCTTTTTGCCTTTTTTCTTGCCATTTCCCTTTTTGCCTTTTTTCTTGCCATTTCGCTTTTTGCCCTTTCTCTTGCCCTTTAGTTTTTTGACATTCTTTCCTTTCTTGCCTTTGCGCCCCTTCTTTTTCTTGCGTTTACCCTTTTTCTTACCCTTTTTAATTGTCTTTCCCTTCTGGCCTTTTTTCTTGCCCTTTCGTTTTTTTCCTTTCTTCTTTTTCATGCCTTTGCGACCCTTTCTTTTCCTGCCTTTCCCTCTCTTCTTTTTACCCTTTTTCGATGCTCTTTTGACACGAGTAAAACCTGAAAAGTTCCACATAAAATAATTTTAATTCGAATTGTAGTTATCTCAACTTATATCCATACCTTCGACAGCAAACGATCATTGTTTCAAGCCAAAGGTACTGGCAGAACATCGGTGTAATGCCTGATCTTACGGTGGTTCGTATACGACATCATTATAAAACTGGAATATTATTATAAAACATAATTTTCAATTAAAAACTTGAATTTCCATCCGGGTGGAAAATAATTTTCACCCAGGTGATAATTCTAGAATTTTGAATTAAAAACTTGAATTTCCACCCGGGTGAAAATTAATTTTCACCCAGGTGATAATTCAATAATATTTTATAAAAAAACTTGAATTTCCACCCGGGTGAAAATTAATATTTACCCAGGTGATACTTCTCGAATTTTGAATTAAAAACTTGAATTTCCACCCGGGTGAAAATTAATTTCACCCAGGTGATAATTCAATAATATTTAATAAAAACTTGAATTTCCATCCGGGTGAAAATTCAATGTCGTATACGAGCCACCGTAGATCTAGCTGTTCGGATAACTTTTTTTGATGCCAACAACTAGTTTTCTTTTAAAATGAAATCGGAAAAGATTAAAATTTATACCGTATGAATACTTTTTCTCGGCTGGCGGTAGCCTACCTACAGACCTCCTCGGGTATTCTACCTACTACTCGATTTGTTGGGTGGATCTAGTGACTGTAACTTAGACAAGACTAGACTAAGTACTACCTACTTTTAGTTTACTCATATTACCGTTACTAGCTAGATATAAGAAAAAGAGTGCAGTGTCGAGTGCCTGTACTTACTCGTTCCGTTTTTTGGTTGAATTTCTTGTTTGGCCGTCCATTGTGTCAAGCTAAATTCTCTGATATCACCAGGCAACACAGCATTTTTAGCATTTGTAGAGTTTTCATCTAATTTTGGATCAGAAACAGTTGAAAATGAAGCCAGACTGGTGAGACCATCGAAGCCGATGTCTTTCGATTCCTTCCCATCCAAGTTTAAATCTAGATCTATGGGAGAAACTTTACCGTATATAGCAAAAACACATCCAAGTACCAAACACACCGACACACATACTTTGGAAGTCATTGTGTGAATAGCAAATTCACAATAAAGTTTTGTTTACTTATCAGGAACCATGATTCCGGCGGCCATTATGTTTCCAAGTAACGTTAATAGGACGGGGATGACGTCATGTAATTATGACGTCATTGATAATGATGATGAACATTTACGTGGTTTTGTGGTGTGGATAATAATTTCGTTTCGTAGGCCATTATTCATACTGAATCTGTATGATTAAGAACTTCAAATCGAACACGATTCAGATAACAAAGACAATAGCTGATATTAAAAAAATTATATCATATATATTTTCGATAGGATTCCTTCTTATCCGCCAAGAACTGTGCATTCCATAAGTCAAGAAAGCAACAAGAGAACAAACAAACATTAAATATTTCCAGAGTTAAATAGGTTAGACGTTAAATGGGTTAGGCGTTAAATGATGATTACTCAATTCTTTTGCCTTTTGCAAAACTTTTGCCATTTACGAGCTATAAAGAACAAAAACTCAATTTATATGTTTTCGATTTTCCACATGAATGAACAATTTTAGATCTAAGGATAAACCCAATAAAAAACAAAACCCTGAAAGATCTAGATCAGATCTAAATCTTTTGAAATTTATTTTCGGTAGGGTTAAAGGCCCCACACGGAGGCTAGATGTCCATCAACCAATTTGACCAAATCCCTATAGGCTTTTGTATCTTCTTTTATGAGAAAGCCAGCGTTGGGCTAATATAATATGTTGAGATTTTTCCAGTTGTAATCTGCTCAGGCTATGTGACATATGGTATAGCCATTTCCATGTTCTGCTTTTGTCCTTCGGTCAATTTCCTTTCTTCAGATTTCTCTCCTTCTGGCTCTAGGCCTACTTCTTCTTCCGGCTCTACTTCTCCCAACTCTTCTTCTTCTGATTCTGTCACTTCCACCGTTTCTTTACTTAAACGCTTTCTGTTATGTTTCATTTTTCCATCTAGTTTACTAATACTCTTTCTTGCTGGTTTCTTTAATATGCCTTTGTCAACCTTCTTCGTGCTTCCCACACCAGCTGTAAACGTTAATATCATTATTCTGTTTCAACTTATCTATAACCGATATAACAGTAACTACCATAGACAATAATGGACATTTTTTTCTGCTCTGAAGAGGCTACGTATTCTCAAATCGATCTTTGCGCTTGAATATCCCAAAAGTTATTTAGAAGTTAAGACACTAGAACATCCCAGAATACGCAGCCTGGTCACAAAAATATTCAATCCAATTATTAGTTGCAAAAGCAGTTATTTATATTGAGCAAAAGAGAAGTTCGGCATCATAAAAAGTGATATTTTGAAATTCTTGCATGGGATGTTAAAGCCAATCGATACAAGAGGATCTACCATGAAGTAAACGTTCCATAGTTAAGGCAAAATAACGAAGTCGACTATATTAAGCTATTCTTGATTTTGGTTTGTTTACTCACATTGATCTGGTGTCTCAGCGGCACAACCACACAGTTGATTACTGACAGTCAACATGCCTGGTACAGGAGGGGGGATTTTACCAGCTTTTAGATCTTCTTGATATTTAGCCTCTAAATTATTTCTGAAATAAACACGTCTTCAATTTCACTAATTGTCAGAGTTTTTCTTTCGTGAATATTCCAAGTTGAATAGTTTCTAGAAATTGGGCTGAAACTATAGCCCTTTACAGAGGAATAGCTCAATCAGCATTGATTGGATTTTCATTCTGCTAAAATTGTGTGCTGTGGATTCGAATCCTTCTGAAAGTAAGAAAATTCTGATGCCAGTGTGTCGGCTGTCATTCCTAATAGCTAACCTGAGTGATGTGATGGCTTATAGAAAATTGGCAAGCTTGACGCCTATAAGATTCATCGTGTGTGCACTTACCGTCTTAATTTCACACGAACAAAGTGTATGATGAAAATTATTGCAATGAATAGGAAAATAGATGCAACAGCAATTGATATAACCATGGCAATAAAGAGTTTAACTTTTTCATCCTCATCATCATCATCGTCATTACCTTTACCATTTTCTCCCAAATCAGATACCAGTCTGATCCGTTTTGGCAAATGTTCTGATTCACCTTCAAATAGCAAACATTTTATGATTATTGAAGTCGTCGTTCTTTTATGACAATAGATTATGGTCTCTACATTGCGTTTCGCTATCACTCAAGTCGTGATTTTATCAAGAAACGGTTTATTTGACAAACGCATATTGGTTATAAACAAATAACGTCTTTAGAACGGGACTGTGGCAGAAAACTTATTAAATTACAATGGAGACAAAAAAATCCGAAACAAAAAGAACGAAATTATAAATAAAATTTTAGTTAGATAGGGGATTGGAAGACTGTCATTACATGCTGAAACTGGTGCACACATCTTGTGTTGAATTTTATTTGAGTTTTGGGAAAAGTCTTACCTACCTTTATGTTTAGTCTTTTCTTTCCTCACATTTTTATCGTTCACTTTTATTGCTTTTTTCTTTGTTGGAAGCACTTTGACTTTCACTGGAATTAAAAGCAGAACGTCTGTTTATAAAATGAAGTTTCAATAAAGAAATTAAAACAAATGAGAGTGAGTCATGATGTATTTAATATATATATATTTTAGGACACTCTTTTAACTAAATTATAAATTTCGTATGCCTTTTTATGATCTACTTACCATCCACTGGATATTTTTCTTCTGTAGTTTCAACTGAAATATAAAGGAATAATGATTAAAATTACTTGAAATATACCTCAAACAAGAAACTTCATTTATTCATGGTTTATTCAAATTTATCCTCTCTCTGAAATTTGTACGGCTTTTCGATCAATCTATAAGATGAGAAAATACAGTGTGTGATAATGTCTGATTATCCAGTCCTTGACCATTCTTCAAAATGGAGAGTCGTCAACATAACTTTCAAACACAGATTAGGCCTATGGATACATATGACTGATCATCTTAGCTGAAGTATCGAGTTTCTGAGACCAAGGTACAATTGACCCCCGGAAAAGTGATTTGTACCTCCAAATGTAGCCTACTCCGCTTCATTTGTAACAAATATATAAATTATGATTTTTATACGTTTTTGTGCCAAATATGTGTCAAAATGCACCAAATAAATGTTATTTTTCACTCCATGGGAGACTTGTGTTTTACGCTTCCAGAAAATGCTGCCGAATTTTGAATCTCAACCTCGACATTGTCCCCAAAATTCAGCCAGTCTGTCCCATTTTTTGTACCCTCTGTCTAGTGAGGCTGGCACCATTTACTTCATCTAACCTTTTTTTTTCTTTTGTTGCATGTCATGTGGCAGTTTCTTCAGCTCATTATTTTTACTTTTAGTTTCTTGGTCTGGCTTTTTCCCTTTTCCTTTTTTAAGTTTTAGTCGATCTTTTATTTTAGACCCCTTCTTCTTCTCTTTACCCTTCTTCTTTTTATCCTTATTTCTACCCCTCTTTTTCTTTCTACCCCTCTTTTTCTTTCTACCTGTCCTTTTCTTTTTACCATTAGATTTCCCTTTCTTCTTTCTAATTCTCTTTCGTGCTCTTTTAACACGAATCAAATCTAGAAACATTCAAAAGAAACACACTATTTATAGTTACTAGATAGGCTACATTAGATGTCTGGTACTAGTAGATCTAGATAGAAATTAGGTAGCATTCAGAATCTCTTTTGTACTTTTGCAATGTGAAACTTTGCTGTCCTTTGATGATAGCCTACAATGCCAATGGGCTGTATTATACTTACTTTTTGATGTTTCATATTTTGGGTGAATTTCTTGTTTGGCCGTCCGCTGTGTCAAGGTAAATTTTCTGACATCTAACAGATTTTCAGCTTTTGTTGAGTTCACATCTAATTTTGTATCTGAAATAGGTGAGAAGGAACCCAGACTGGCCAGATCCAGATCAGCTAAGTCTCCTAAGCCGATTTCATCCGCATCCTTCAGATCAGCGTTTGGAGGAACAGTTTGAGGTCTGCCATAAACAGAAAAAGCACATCCAAGTATTAAACAAACCGACATAAATACTTTACAAGTCATTGTGTGAACTTTAAATCCATAACAAAGTTTTTTCCTTGCCCCATCGTGTTATTTTTCGGTGGCCATTAACACAATGCCTATGTTTCCAAGTAACGTACGTGAAAAACAGAATGACGTCATGTAGGAAACCAATGTCAAAAGTCATCAATGAAAGTTTGTGTTGAAGTTTGAAGACTTATTTTTTAATTTCAAACAGCTCTGTGCTGTGTTTGTACTACGATCTATGCATTCTTCCGCAATTGATAAAAAAATCCAAATCCAAAGAATGTATACGACCATGTATAGTATTGGAAAACTGATGTTTCATTATTTTGGGCGAAAATCATCTAAATCTGTTGGGGATCAGGAGCAGGATTGCATGAGTTAGCCTATGTAGCCTACCTTAAGGATTCGAACAGTGTCAGTCATTCCATGAACATTTCCAATTTGGCTTGAAAATTGCTTTGAGAGATTTCTATCTTTTATTCGCACCATTCTGGATGTATGTTGTAACAAAGCAATTCTATTCAAGCTGTTTCAGGATTACAGGAACCCCATATATATGACAGAAAATGGGAATGATGCAAAGAATAGAAGTTATAAGTGTCTAAAAAGATCATTTTAGGTTATACCCAGTACTGAATCCTTTTAAAAAATATTATACAGAAAAGACATTTTTTTTTATTTGTTTTTATACAAGATAGTTAAAGAATTGATGACAAAAAAAAGTAAATAATAGCAATGATAAAATGGGCATGTTAGTAGTTGATGCTGAATGTGGTACACCTTTTCCTGCTACCTTTATTTTAACTTTATCAGATTTCTGACCTGCACTGGGTTTAGAACTGCCTTTCTTTGAAGAAGAAATATCAACAGGGGTCCAATCATCTTTCTTTTTAGAACCAGCATGGGATATTTCTACTTTCACAGTCTGTTTCTTTCCTTTGGTTTCCTTTTTTCCCTTTTCCGCTTTACCCTCCTTTCCTTTTCCCTCTTCACTCTTCTTTCCTTTCGTTTCTTTTGTTCCCTTTTCCGCTTTACTCTTCTTTCCTTTTTCCTTTTTGTGTTTCTTTGGCGTGCCCATCATGCCTTTAATTACCTCTTCTCCTTCCTTTGCTTTTTCAACCACGCTATCCACTGCCTTTTCCATCATGCTCTCATTTGGCTTTTCTTTCTTTCCATTTTTCTGCTTCATTTTCTTTTTCTTCTTCCCTCCTTTCATCTTCTTTCTCTTCTTCTTCCCCCTTTTCCTTTTCCTTCTCTTTTTCTTACCTTCCTCTCCAGATCTCTTAATGCGAAATTTATTTCCTACAAGTACACGAAACATATAGATTAAGATTGACTACAAATTATATTTCAGACAGGCCACAATCTCAGCAACATAAACAGATCTCATGTCTTAACTATCAAGAGAGAATTTTAAATTTTCTTTTCTGTAAGCTTATAAGCTTACTATATTTTTATATCAATATTTTCTATTAGTTTTAGATGTGTCGAACGTAGTACAAAAAGGCGAAATTCACTTTAAAGTTTGGAAGCGAACGTTAACTTGTCATCTACCAACCCACCAACCTTTAAAGTTTGATTTCTTATTCAATAAACCTCTAATAAATCTAAAACCAATACATCTTGACATGCAAAGTTTGGCTTTTACAAAGCCTCTATGCTTAATCTAGATATTTTGCATAATTATCGGCTACTGCTAGTATAGGTTCAGAAATCAGTTTGCGCTTGTTTGCTCTTAGTCGGACACCAATTTAATGTTTACTGTAGTGGAATTAATTATAATCATTTGAGTTCATGCCATGGAACGAATCAATCTCCGACTATTTACGGATAGATCTATCTTAAAAATCCTACCTTGTTTTCGGGTAGGCCTATTATTCGGAAGATCTAGAGCTGGTGATAGGTTTCTTACATTTTTGCTGGCAGAACCAAGACTGGGCTTTTTTTGGATCGATTTTCCGTCGCTTGTGCATAATTCATTATCTGATTGGTCTTGTTGAGATTGAGAATCAGCTGGTGCTCCTTCTGATGCACGTCGATGAGGCCGCGTCTTTTTCAATTCCAATGAGCCATTATCTTTTGGAGCACTATTCAAATCGCTGAGAACGAGTCCGATGATCCCCAAGAAAAATATTACTCTATACTGGTGTAACATCTTTACGGTGAGGCCGCTTTCTGAAATTAAAAAATTTCATTATAATTCAATCCTGTCATTTTTATGTTTTCAGTTGACAGCCGCCGCCATTACGTTGCCAAGTGCTATTATGACGTCATTGTTTTTTTGACGTAAACTCGGACTAAATGGAACGACAGAACGACGGAATGACAGAGCACAAAGGCATTCGGTTATCTTTATAGAATAAATAGCAATTGGATAATTCCATAAAGAACCATTTTGTATTATCTTGAAAAAAGAAGCTCTTGAAAGGTAGTTAACAAATTGTAAAGGATTTCAAAGCGGGGTTTTCAAGAGACTCAGAGAACTGCAAATTTTTACAACCATCGGGGCTTATAATATATCAAATTTGCTGTTTTGGATTTCAGATTTCGTTTTGCGGTCGTTAGTAGCACTACTTGGTTAAGTAGCTTAGCTTAGCCAGCATAGTTCAAAAATAGAATGCACGTCTGGCTTGAGTAGGACAAATGGTAGGACAAACCACTCTTACTACAGTAATTAGTATCTACAAAATTCCATTATCATTATCATTGCTGATCTCTCTTAATGGTCCAAGCACTATCTACGGGTGATTTTACCTCAATAAACCCAGACGGTTTGATGGTTTCAATGAATTAGGACTATGACTGCAAAAATAGACCACAGAACTGCAAAAGACCTATTAGCGCTTTGTTTTTTTTGTTAAAAATCCCTGCTGAATTTCAGCTAAGCTATTAAATTAGGAATTAGTTAAATTGTCCCACAATTCCTGGTATCTGACACCCAGAAGACATCCTGCCTTTGTCTTTTCTCCGTGGGTTGTTAGAATTCCCATTGTAACTGTGTGGAGACGAAGTTGGGCTGGATGATAGAGGCTAGAAGTTTCAAGGATAATGACGTCATTGCAGAACCATATTAAGAACTAGACAATTCCTGCTTTTTTTTTTTACCGTATCAGCATATTACCTTTTTTGGATGTTTTCTGTTATTTGCGTACTTGACGCAGTGTTCGAGCTTCTCCAGAGGATTTATCACATAATGCAATGGAAAGCCTAGCCTGACCACATTCGGATGTTTCCGAAAAAGTTGTTTCAAACATCTAGCCTGTCTATAATCTACATTCTGGATGGATGGACCGTTTTCTTCGACAATAGTTGAAATTTTTTTGGGACATAACTAAAAACAGACCAAAATGGTGTGATATAAGTTGGAATTTAAGTGCCACTTTATCATTTGAATGAATCACTATGATTGGAAGTATTGGAATTTATGTAATGATTATATTAAACAAAAAGTAAGGATCAGTAATCTCTGTTTTCGGTCAAAACAGTATCATTTCAAGAAACAAGTGTTCTGAAACCAGGGACACGTTGAACCAAGTCCACAGCCCCCCAACATGTAAAACTTTGCAGGAGAGCAAATTGTTTTTGAAAAAACAATTCCTGGGGAAGGGACCTCAACTCACTAATTAAGAAACCAATGAAATTCTTGTCCAGTAAATATAAGTCTGATAATATATCAATATTTAACTGTAGACAAATTGGACACCAGACCTTCATTTTATAAAAAAGCTGAAATTGAGCTTCTTTAGCTGGTAAAGAAAACACAAGTAATGATCCAAACAGCAAATTGAAACTCTAAATACAAAATAACAGTTTGGCAGCAAATGAACTAATTATATCAATAATAATTGAGGTAATATTTCATTATGTAAAGTGGTATCAGGTGTCCAGAAGAGTAAGCATAATACCCTGCCTTGCACCAAACCAGTCATTACTGCTTAATATATTACACACAAAATTGGACGGTAATATGAGAAAGTCAATAAGTGGACATGACATTTTATTCTATTAACACTGAATGGATATCACAATATACATTCAATATAAACCAATAACATTATACAGTAATAATTATACAAACACTATAACTGACCAACTACTTCTTTTTCTATCAGAGCATTCTTGTCTGCAATACTACAGTTTCAGTATAACTAAAAAAAATGCTCTTCTTTTGTCTTGTACAGTAGCCAAATTAGTTACATTTAAAAATTAAAAAAAACATAAACATGCCAAGATTCAAATCAAATTAAAACTTTTGTTTCCTTATGTTCATGTTCAAATCAAATATAAAGGTCTAATCTTCAATTAAAGTCAAG
Source organism: Lottia gigantea (assembly GCF_000327385.1). Lineage (NCBI taxonomy): Eukaryota > Metazoa > Mollusca > Gastropoda > Lottiidae > Lottia > Lottia gigantea. The sequence goes on from NW_008708943.1 coordinate 2,505,945, forward strand.
ACTCGTCCAAGACAAAAACTTCATGGGTCTCAATGGTCCTAATGTTCAATATTAACTAAAATGATATATTTATTGTGGTTGATCCAACAGCATTAAATGTATACAGATATACTATGTAATATAATATAAACATACAAAAATATCAAAATGTAAGGATATTGTTTTTAAAATTTGGTTAAGGATAAAATAATGGAAACTATAACATTAACCAAAGACTTGTTGGAAACCTTGGGATCTGTGGTAGCCTTTATCGTCTAGGCCCTCTTGTCTGTACACAACTGTAACGAATGTCGAAGACAAGAGAAGTCTGGATGCCATAAACTAGATCTCCAGACATATTCTTAATAACCCAACAAATCTTTGAAATCAGTGATAAGCTTATACACAAACATAGGTGAGAAAATTAAAAATTAGTAACAATCTGAGCACTTATAATAGTTAATAATAAATAAATAAACAATATAGATATAACAAAATAAATATAACATTAGACAATATATAAATATAGACTAGAATTTATTAGGATTAACAACAAACATCATTATACAGAAAATGTATAAGAAAATCAGTTAATAATAACATTTTGGCAAGAGTAATAATAGATTTAAATATGGGACAATAATTCATAGTAGAAATGTAAATTTAAAGTGATATAGTCCTTGGAATAATTTGCTTTACCAGGTAATCAAACACCATTCAGATGTCTATTATCATCTTTCAGACTATAAAAAAACATTTCTTCATTAAATTATTACTGATTGTAATTACACCTGGAAGTTGTCAAAATTATGTACCCTGTCCTGATAACAGGTAAAAATTATTATCAGACATAAATATTAATGTTCTGGAATTTCAGATTGCCATCATATTCACCACTGCATTAACAGAATGATGAGCCAAACATCAGATTTCTATTTTGAAAAGAGACAACAAACATATTTCTATTTTGAAAAGTGACACAGAAACCTAAATTAAGTTCATTAGTCGTATGACAAATATTTAGATGACTTTCACAGTGCTTAACAGAATTTTTAACATGGTTTAAACAGTATTACTATAAATATTTCTGTATCTCTCTACTATTGATGTATTGAGCACTATTTTAACGGTGGAAATATTTTATTTTATTATTAAATAGATATTTAGAGGGATATTGACTATTTATCTTTGGACAGTGCTATATTAGTAATTACTGGTATTATTCATTAGTACATAACAAAATATATCTTCAAATACACAACTTGTAGAATTATACCCCTTATAGTATAATTATAGATACCACTTATAGTATAATTATAGATACCACCTATAGTATAATTATAGATACCACTTATAGTAATTATAGATACCACTTATAGTAATTATAGATACCACTTTCATAATAATAATAATAGTTTTTTCATACTCAATGATACAAATGGTAATACAGATACTTCCACCCTGAAATATCAATTGTAGTCTTATATATTTGTGATATCTATATTCTGTCCAATACATCAGGATCTAACCAGTCTTATTAGTAGGCCTAACATTATTCAACTTGACCAATAATCAATTGTACTCTAGTACTCTATATAGGAGAGAAGAAAAGATGGGAGTAACTGTACTTGCTCAATCATCATTAACAGTACTCAAAGTAAGTAATGTTAATATCAGCCAACTGTATCAGAAGTTAAATGGATCAAGACTACTATTGATACATCAGGATGGGTATATTTATAGATCCTTGTAACTTGATTTCTAGTTCTCTGTCATATTCTGTTTGAAAATTTTAAAATTGTGTTAGTTTATCAGATGTAAAGTTTTGATCATCTACTTAAATCTTTGCTCACAACTTTGCATAATATGAAACTCTTTTGCATAGATATAATAATTGTGCCTTTCAAAATTCTGCATATCTACTGTTGTAGCAGAACTAGCAATCAAGTCAACCTATATAATATCTAACACACAATACAACAAAATACAATTAATATATCAAATATAAAATATTGTAAAAGGAGCCATCTTGAAGTTTGCATTGTTACCATAATGCAGGCTAATAATCATTTTTAAATTTTCTGACAACATTCAAGTAATATTTACTCACATGTGGTTTTGACTATTAAAATCCGTACAGTCAGTGTTCTATATAAACAAAGACTAGTAAGTAATAACGCCATCAGAATATTAAAATTTGCTTGACCAGCTGAGCTCAAATTTCAGTCAGCATTAAGACTGTGCCATGCCACAGATATTAAGCATTGTAAACAATAACCCCCACTTCTATCCAGTTGTTCTGCTTATGGATTTTGCATGTGTTGAAACAAAATATGAGCTCTAACAAGTTAAAATGTATGTTCTGTATCTTGTGTAGGTGTTCCATACGACCTTCCTAAAGTCAGATTGGATAGATTTAAATCTTCTTGACTTATCAAGACATCTGATAGGTCAGACTGACAATCACTATCATCTAATCTATAATTTGATGATCGATAATA